>NC_069503.1:1156782874-1156851660 GCF_027579735.1 Bombina bombina | reverse complement strand
CCTCATAATGTCAACCCACAGTGTCCCCTGTTACACAGCTGCCTCATATCGAGTCACCTCACAGTGTCCCTATTATACAGCTGCCTCATAATGTCACCCACAGTTTCCCTGTTATACAGCTGCCTCATAATGTCACCCCACAGTGTCCCTGTTACACAGCTGTCTCATAATGTCACCCCACAGTGTCCCTGTTACACAGCTGCCCTCATAATGTCACCCCACAGTGTCCCTGTTACACAGCTGCCCTCATAATGTCACCCCACAGTGTCCCTGTTATACAGCTGCCTCATAATGTCACCCCACAGTGTCCCTGTTTATACAGCTGCCTCATAATGTCACCCACAGTGTCCCTGTTATACAGCTGCCTCATAATGTCACCCCACAGTGTCCCTGTTATACAGCTGCCTCATTATGTCACCCACAGTGTCCCTGTTATACAGCTGTCTCATAATGTCACCCCACAGTGTCCCTGTTATACAGCTGCCTCATAATGTCACCCCACAGTGTCCCTGTTACTCAGCTGCCTCATAATGTCACCCCACAGTGTCCCTGTTATACAGCTGCCTCATAATGTCACCCCACAGTGTCCCTGTCATACAGCTGCCTCATAATGTCACCCCACAGTGTCCCTGTTATACAGCTGTCTCATAATGTCACCCCACAGTGTCCCTGTTATACAGCTGCCTCATAATATCACCCCACAGTGTCCCTGTTATACAGCTGCCTCATAATGTCACCCACAGTGTCCCTGTTACACAGCTGCCCTCATAATGGCACCCACAGTGTCCCTGTTATACAGCTGCCTCATAATGTCACCCACAGTGTCCCCGTTATACAGCTGCCTCATAATGTCACCCCACAGTGTCCCCGTTACACAGCTGCCTCATAATGTCACCCACAGTGTCCCCGTTATATAGCTGCCTCATAATGTCACCCCACAGTGTCCCTGTTACACAGCTGCCTCATAATGTCACCCAGAGTGTCCCTGTTACACGGCTGCCTCTTAATGTCACCCACAGTGTCATTGTTATACAGCTGCCTCATAATGTCACCCACAGTGTCCCTGTTATATAGCTGCCTCATAATGTCACCCACAGTGCCCCTGTTATACAGCTGCCCTCATAATGTCACCCCACAGTGTCCCTGTTATACAGCTGCCTCATAATGTCACCCCACAGTGTCCCTGTTATACAGCTGCCTCATAATGTCACCCACAGTGTCCCTGTTACACAGCTGCCTCATAATGTCACCCACAGTGTCCCTGTTATCCAGCTGCCTCATAATGTCACCCACAGTGTCCCTGTTATACAGCTGTCTTATAATGTCACCCCACAGTGTCCCTGTTATACAGCTGCCTCATAATGTCACCCACAGTGTCCCTGTTATACAGCTGTCTTATAATGTCACCCCACAGTGTCCCTGTTATACAGCTGCCTCATAATGTCACCCACAGTGTCCCTGTTATACAGCTGCCTCATAATGTCACCCACAGTGTCTCTGTTATACAGCTGCCTCATAATGTCACCCCACAGTGTCCCTGTTATACAGCTTCCTCATAATGTCACCCCACAGTGTCCCTGTTATACAGCTGTCTCATAATGTCACCCCACAGTGTCCCTGTTATACAGCTGCCTCATAATGTCACCCCACAGTGTCCCTGTTACACAGCTGCCTCATAATGTCACCCCACAGTGTCCCTGTTATACAGCTGCCTCATAATGTCACCCACAGTGTCCCTGTTACACAGCTGCCCTCATAATGGCACCCACAGTGTCCCTGTTATACAGCTGCCCTCATAATGTCACCCACAGTGTCCCCGTTATACAGCTGCCTCATAATGTCACCCCACAGTGTCCCCGTTACACAGCTGCCTCATAATGTCACCCACAGTGTCCCCGTTATATAGCTGCCTCATAATGTCACCCCACAGTGTCCCTGTTACACAGCTGCCTCATAATGTCACCCCAGAGTGTCCCTGTTACACGGCTGCCTCTTAATGTCACCCACAGTGTCATTGTTATACAGCTGCCTCATAATGTCACCCACAGTGTCCCTGTTATATAGCTGCCTCATAATGTCACCCACAGTGCCCCTGTTATACAGCTGCCCTCATAATGTCACCCCACAGTGTCCCTGTTATACAGCTGCCTCATAATGTCACCCCACAGTGTCCCTGTTATACAGCTGCCTCATAATGTCACCCCACAGTGTCCCTGTTACACAGCTGCCTCATAATGTCACCCCACAGTGTCCCTGTTATACAGCTGCCTCATAATGTCACCCCACAGTGTCCCTGTTATACAGCTGTCTCATAATGTCACCCACAGTGTCCCTGTTATACAGCTGCCCTCATAATGTCACCCCACAGTGTCCCTGTTATACAGCTGCCTCATAATGTCACCCCACAGTGTCCCTGTTACACAGCTGCCTCATAATGTCACCCCACAGTGTCCCCGTTATATAGCTGCCTCATAATGTCACCCCACAGTGTCCCTGTTATACAGCTGCCCCATAATGTCACCCCACAGTGTCCCCGTTATATAGCTGCCTCATAATGTCACCCCACAGTGTCCCTGTTACACAGCTGCCTCATAATGTCACCCCACAGTGTCCCCGTTATATAACTGCCTCATAATGTCACCCCACAGTGTCCCTGTTACACAGCTGCCTCATAATGTCACCCCACAGTGTCCCCGTTACACAGCTGCCTCATAATGTCATCCCACAGTGTCCCTGTTACACAGCTGCCTCATAATGTCATCCCACAGTGTCCCTGTTATACAGCTGCCTCATAATGTCAACCCACAGTGTCCCTGTTATACAGCTGCCTCATAATGTCACCCCACAGTGTCCCTGTTACACAGCTGCCTCATAATGTCACCCCACAGTGTCCCCGTTATATAGCTGCCTCATAATGTCACCCACAGTGTCCCTGTTATACAGCTGCATTATAATGTCACCCCCACAGTGTCCCTGTTATACAGCTGTCTCATAATGTCACCCACAGTGTCCCTGTTATACAGCTGCCCTCATAATGTCACCCCACAGTGTCCCTGTTATACAGCTGCCTCATAATGTCACCCCACAGTGTCCCTGTTACACAGCTGCCTCATAATGTCACCCCACAGTGTCCCCGTTATATAGCTGCCTCATAATGTCACCCCACAGTGTCCCTGTTATACAGCTGCCCCATAATGTCACCCCACAGTGTCCCCGTTATATAGCTGCCTCATAATGTCACCCCACAGTGTCCCCGTTACACAGCTGCCTCATAATGTCACCCACAGTGTCCCCGTTATATAGCTGCCTCATAATGTCACCCCACAGTGTCCCTGTTACACAGCTGCCTCATAATGTCACCCAGAGTGTCCCTGTTACACGGCTGCCTCTTAATGTCACCCACAGTGTCATTGTTATACAGCTGCCTCATAATGTCACCCACAGTGTCCCTGTTATATAGCTGCCTCATAATGTCACCCACAGTGCCCCTGTTATACAGCTGCCCTCATAATGTCACCCCACAGTGTCCCTGTTATACAGCTGCCTCATAATGTCACCCCACAGTGTCCCTGTTATACAGCTGCCTCATAATGTCACCCACAGTGTCCCTGTTACACAGCTGCCTCATAATGTCACCCACAGTGTCCCTGTTATACAGCTGCCTCATAATGTCACCCACAGTGTCCCTGTTATACAGCTGTCTTATAATGTCACCCCACAGTGTCCCTGTTATACAGCTGCCTCATAATGTCACCCACAGTGTCCCTGTTATACAGCTGTCTTATAATGTCACCCCACAGTGTCCCTGTTATACAGCTGCCTCATAATGTCACCCACAGTGTCCCTGTTATACAGCTGCCTCATAATGTCACCCACAGTGTCTCTGTTATACAGCTGCCTCATAATGTCACCCCACAGTGTCCCTGTTATACAGCTTCCTCATAATGTCACCCCACAGTGTCCCTGTTATACAGCTGTCTCATAATGTCACCCCACAGTGTCCCTGTTATACAGCTGCCTCATAATGTCACCCCACAGTGTCCCTGTTACACAGCTGCCTCATAATGTCACCCCACAGTGTCCCTGTTATACAGCTGCCTCATAATGTCACCCACAGTGTCCCTGTTACACAGCTGCCCTCATAATGGCACCCACAGTGTCCCTGTTATACAGCTGCCCTCATAATGTCACCCACAGTGTCCCCGTTATACAGCTGCCTCATAATGTCACCCCACAGTGTCCCCGTTACACAGCTGCCTCATAATGTCACCCACAGTGTCCCCGTTATATAGCTGCCTCATAATGTCACCCCACAGTGTCCCTGTTACACAGCTGCCTCATAATGTCACCCCAGAGTGTCCCTGTTACACGGCTGCCTCTTAATGTCACCCACAGTGTCATTGTTATACAGCTGCCTCATAATGTCACCCACAGTGTCCCTGTTATATAGCTGCCTCATAATGTCACCCACAGTGCCCCTGTTATACAGCTGCCCTCATAATGTCACCCCACAGTGTCCCTGTTATACAGCTGCCTCATAATGTCACCCCACAGTGTCCCTGTTATATAGCTGCCTCATAATGTCACCCCACAGTGTCCCTGTTACACAGCTGCCTCATAATGTCACCCCACAGTGTCCCTGTTATACAGCTGCCTCATAATGTCACCCCACAGTGTCCCTGTTATACAGCTGTCTCATAATGTCACCCACAGTGTCCCTGTTATACAGCTGCCCTCATAATGTCACCCCACAGTGTCCCTGTTATACAGCTGCCTCATAATGTCACCCCACAGTGTCCCTGTTACACAGCTGCCTCATAATGTCACCCCACAGTGTCCCCGTTATATAGCTGCCTCATAATGTCACCCCACAGTGTCCCTGTTATACAGCTGCCCCATAATGTCACCCCACAGTGTCCCCGTTATATAGCTGCCTCATAATGTCACCCCACAGTGTCCCTGTTACACAGCTGCCTCATAATGTCACCCCACAGTGTCCCCGTTATATAACTGCCTCATAATGTCACCCCACAGTGTCCCTGTTACACAGCTGCCTCATAATGTCACCCCACAGTGTCCCCGTTACACAGCTGCCTCATAATGTCATCCCACAGTGTCCCTGTTACACAGCTGCCTCATAATGTCATCCCACAGTGTCCCTGTTATACAGCTGCCTCATAATGTCAACCCACAGTGTCCCTGTTATACAGCTGCCTCATAATGTCACCCCACAGTGTCCCTGTTACACAGCTGCCTCATAATGTCACCCCACAGTGTCCCCGTTATATAGCTGCCTCATAATGTCACCCACAGTGTCCCTGTTATACAGCTGCATTATAATGTCACCCACAGTGTCCCTGTTATATAACTGCCTCATAATGTCACCCCACAGTGTCCCTGTTATATAACTGCCTCATAATGTCACCCCACAGTGTCCCTGTTATACAGCTGCCTCATAATGTCACCCACAGTGTCCCTGTTATACAGCTGCCTCATAATGTCACCCCACTGTGTCCCTGTTATACAGCTGCCTCATAATGTCACCCCACAGTGTCCCTGTTATACAGCTGCCTCATAATGTCACCCACAGTGTCCCTGTTATACAGCTGCCTCATAATGTCACCCACAGTGTCCCTGTTATACAGCTGCCTCATAATGTCACCCCACAGTGTCCCTGTTATACAGCTGTCTCATAATGTCACCCACAGTGTCCCTTTTATACAGCTGCCTCATAATGTCACCCCACAGTGTCCCTGTTATACAGCTGCGCACATAATGTCACCCACAGTGTCCCTGTTATACAGCTGCCTCATAATGTCACCAACAGTGTCCCTGTTATACAGCTGCCTCATAATGTCACCCACAGTGTCCCTTTTATACAGCTGCCTCATAATGTCACCCCACAGTGTCCCTGTTATACAGCTGCGCACATAATGTCACCCACAGTGTCCCTGTTATACAGCTGCCTCATAATGTCACCCACAGTGTCCCTGTTATACAGCTGCGCACATAATGTCACCCACAGTGTCCCTGTTATACAGCTGCCTCATAATGTCACCCACAGTGTCCCTGTTATACAGCTGCCTCATAATGTCACCCACAGTGTCCCTGTTACACAGCTGCCTCATAATGTCACCCACAGTGTCCCTGTTATACAGCTGCCCTCATAATGTCACCCACAGTGTCCCTGTTATACAGCTGCCTCATTATGTCACCCCACAGTGTCCCTGTTATACAGCTGCCTCATAATGTCACCCACAGTGTCCCTGTTACACAGCTGCCTCATAATGTCACCCCACAGTGTCCCTGTTATACAGCTGCATCATAATGTCACCCCACAGTGTCCCTGTTACACAGCTGCCTCATAATGTCACCCACAGTGTCCCTGTTACACAGCTGTCTCATAATGTCACCCCACAGTGTCCCTGTTACACAGCTGCCTCATAATGTCACCCCACAGTGTCCCTGTTATACAGCTGCCTCATAATGTCAACCCACAGTGTCCCTGTTATACAGCTGCCTAATAATGTCACCCCACAGTGTCCCTGTTACACAGCTGCCTCATAATGTCACCCCACAGTGTCCCCGTTATATAGCTGCCTCATAATGTCACCCACAGTGTACCTGTTATACAGCTGCATTATAATGTCACCCACAGTGTCCCTGTTATATAACTGCCTCATAATGTCACCCCACAGTGTCCCTGTTATATAACTGCCTCATAATGTCACCCCACAGTGTCCCTGTTATACAGCTGCCTCATAATGTCACCCACAGTGTCCCTGTTATACAGCTGCCTCATAATGTCACCCCACAGTGTCCCTGTTATACAGCTGCCTCATAATGTCACCCCAGAGTGTCCCTGTTATACAGCTGCCTCATAATGTCACCCACAGTGTCCCTGTTATACAGCTACCTCATAATGTCACCCCAGAGTGTCCCTGTTATACAGCTGCCTCATGTCACCCCACAGTGTCCCTGTTATACAGCTGCCTCATAATGTCACCCCACAGTGTCCCCGTTATACAGCTGCCTCATAATGTCACCCCACAGTGTCCCTGTTACACAGCTGTCTCATAATGTCACCCCACAGTGTCCCTGTTATATAGCTGCCTCATAATGTCACCCCAGAGTGTCCCTGTTATATAGCTGCCTCATAATGTCACCCACAGTGTCCCCGTTATATAGCTGCCTCATAATGTCACCCCACAGTGTCCCTGTTATACAGCTGCCTCATAATGTCACCCCACAGTGTCCCTGTTACACAGCTGCGCACATAATGTCACCCACAGTGTCCCTGTTATACAGCTGCCTCATAATGTCACCCCACAGTGTCCCTGTTATACAGCTGCATCATAATGTCACCCCACAGTGTCCCTGTTATACAGCTGCCTCATAATGTCACCCACAGTGTCCCTGTTATACAGCTGCCTCATAATGTCACCCACAGTGTCCCTGTTATACAGCTGCCTCATAATGTCAGCCCACAGTGTCCCTGTTATACAGCTGTCTCATAATGTCACCCACAGTGTCCCTTTTATACAGCTGCCTCATAATGTCACCCCACAGTGTCCCTGTTATACAGCTGCGCACATAATGTCACCCACAGTGTCCCTGTTATACAGCTGCCTCATAATGTCACCCACAGTGTCCCTGTTATACAGCTGCCTCATAATGTCACCCACAGTGTCCCTTTTATACAGCTGCCTCATAATGTCACCCCACAGTGTCCCTGTTATACAGCTGCGCACATAATGTCACCCACAGTGTCCCTGTTATACAGCTGCCTCATAATGTCACCCACAGTGTCCCTGTTATACAGCTGCGCACATAATGTCACCCACAGTGTCCCTGTTATACAGCTGCCTCATAATGTCACCCACAGTGTCCCTGTTATACAGCTGCCTCATAATGTCACCCACAGTGTCCCTGTTACACAGCTGCCTCATAATGTCACCCACAGTGTCCCTGTTATACAGCTGCCCTCATAATGTCACCCACAGTGTCCCTGTTATCCAGCTGCCTCATTATGTCACCCCACAGTGTCCCTGTTATACAGCTGCCTCATAATGTCACCCACAGTGTCCCTGTTACACAGCTGCCTCATAATGTCACCCCACAGTGTCCCTGTTATACAGCTGCATCATAATGTCACCCCACAGTGTCCCTGTTACACAGCTGCCTCATAATGTCACCCACAGTGTCCCTGTTACACAGCTGCCTCATAATGTCACCCCACAGTGTCCCTGTTATACAGCTGCCTCATAATGTCACCCCACAGTGTCCCTGTTATACAGCTGCCTCATAATGTCACCCCACAGTGTCCCTGTTACACAGCTGCCTCATAATGTCACCCCACAGTGTCCCTTTTATACAGCTGCCTCATAATGTCACCCACAGTGTCCCTGTTATACAGCTGCCTCATAATGTCACCCACAGTGTCCCTGTTATACAGCTGCCTCATAATGTCACCCACAGTGTCCCTGTTATACAGCTGCCTCATAATGTCACCCACAGTGTCCCTGTTATACAGCTGCCTCATAATGTCACCCCACAGTGTCCCTGTTATACAGCTGCCTCATAATGTCACCCCACAGTGTCCCTGTTATACAGCTGCCTCATAATGTCACCCACAGTGTCCCTGTTATATAGCTGCCTCATAATGTCACCCACAGTGTCCCTGTTACACAGCTGCCTCATAATGTCACCCACAGTGTCCCTGTTACACAGCTGCCTCATAATGTCACCCACAGTGTCCCTGTTATACAGCTGCCTCATAATGTCACCCCACAGTGTCCCTGTTATATAGCTGCCTCATAATGTCACCCCACAGTGTCCCTGTTATACAGCTGCCTCATAATGTCACCCCACAGTGTCCCTGTTACACAGCTGCCTCATAATGTCACCCACAGTGTCCCTGTTATACAACTGCCCTCATAATGTCACCGACAGTGTCCCTGTTATACAGCTGCCTCATAATGAAACCCACAGTGTCCCTGTTATACAGCTGCCTCATAATGTCACCCACAGTGTCCCTGTTACATAGCTGCCTCATAATGTCACCCCACAGTGTCCCTGTTATACAGCTGCCTCATAATGTCACCCCACAGTGTCCCTGTTATACAGCTTCCTCATAATGTCACCCACAGTGTCCCTGTTACACAGCTGTCTCATAATGTCACCCCACAGTGTCCCTGTTACACAGCTGCCTCATAATGTCACCCCACAGTGTCCCTGTTATACAGCTGCCTCATAATGTCACCCCACAGTGTCCCTGTTATACAGCTGCCTCATAATGTCACCCCACAGTGTCCCTGTTATATAGCTGCCTCATAATGTCATCCCACAGTGTCCCTGTTACACAGCTGCCTCATAATGTCACCCACAGTGTCCCTGTTATACAGCTGCCTCATAATGCCACCCACAGTGTCCCTGTTATATAGCTGCCTCATAATGTCACCCCACAGTGTCCCCGTTATATAGCTGCCTCATAATGTCACCCACAGTATCCCTGTTATACAGCTGCCTCATAATGTCACCCCACAGTGTCCCTGTTATACAGCTGCCCTCATAATGTCACCCCACAGTGTCCCCGTTATATAGCTGCCTCATAATGTCACCCCACAGTGTCCCCGTTATACAGCTGCCTCATAATGTCACCCCACAGTGTCCCTGTTATACAGCTGTCTCATAATGTCACCCCACAGTGTCCCTGTTATACAGCTGCCTCATAATGTCACCTCACAGTGTCTCTGTTACACAGCTGCCTCATAATGTCACCTCACAGTGTCTCTGTTACACAGCTGCCTCATAATGTCACCCCACAGTGTCCCTGTTATACAGCTGCCTCATAATGTCACCCACAGTGTCCCTGTTATACAGCTGTCTTATAATGTCACCCACAGTGTCCCTGTTATACAGCTGTCTTATAATGTCACCCCACAGTGTCCCTGTTATATAACTGCCTCATAATGTCACCCACAGTGTCCCTGTTATACAGCTGCCTCATAATGTCACCCACAGTGTCCCGGTTACACAGCTGCATCATAATGTCACCCCACAGTGTCCCTGTTACACAGCTGTCTCATAATGTCACCCACAGTGTCCCTATTATACAGCTGCCTCATAATGTCACCCACAGTGTCCCTGTTATACAGCTGCCTCATAATGTCACCCCACAGTGTCCCTGTTATACAGCTGCCTCATAATGTCACCCCACAGTCTCCCTGTTATACAGCTGCCTCATAATGTCACCCACAGTGTCCCTGTTATACAGCTGCCTCATAATGTCACCCCACAGTGTCCCTGTTATACAGCTGTCTCATAATGTCACCCCACAGTGTCCCTGTTATACAGCTGCCTCATAATGTCACCCCACAGTCTCCCTGTTATACAGCTGCCTCATAATGTCACCCACAGTGTCCCTGTTACACAGCTGCCCTCATAATGTCACCCACAGTGTCCCTGTTATACAGCTGCCCTCATAATGTCACCCACAGTGTCCCCGTTATACAGCTGCCTCATAATGTCACCCCACAGTGTCCCTGTTACACAGCTGCCTCATAATGTCACCCCACAGTGTCCCTGTTACACAGCTGCCTCATAATGAAACCCACAGTGTCCCTGTTACACAGCTGCCTCATAATGTCACCCCACAGTGTCCCTGTTATACAGCTGCCTCATAATGTCACCCACAGTGTCCCTGTTATACAGCTGCCTCATAATGTCACCCACAGTGTCCCTGTTATACAGCTGCCTCATAATGTCACCCACAGTGCCCCTGTTATACAGCTGCCTCATAATGTCACCCACAGTGTCCCTGTTATACAGCTGTCTCATAATGTCACCCACAGTGTCCCTGTTTTACAGCTGCCTCATATTGTCACCCACAGTGTCCCTGTTATACAGCTGCCTCATAATGTCACCCACAGTGTCCCTGTTATACAGCTGCCTCATAATGTCACCCCACAGTGTCCCTGTTACACAGCTGCCTCATAATGTCACCCCACAGTGTCCCTGTTATACAGCTGCCTCATAATGTCACCCACAGTGTCCCTGTTACACAGCTGCCTCATAATGTCACCCCACAGTGTCCCTGTTATACAGCTGCCTCATAATGTCACCCCACAGTGTCCCTGTTACACAGCTGCCTCATAATGTCACCCACAGTGTCCCTGTTATACAGCTGCCTCATAATGTCACCCCACAGTGTCCCTGTTACACAGCTGCCTCATAATGTCACCCCACAGTGTCCCTGTTATACAGCTGCCTCATAATGTCACCCCAGAGTATCCATTATACAGCTGTCTCATAATGTCACCCCACAGTGTCCCTGTTATACAGCTGCCTCATAATGTCACCCCAGAGTATCCATTATACAGCTGTCTCATAATGTCACCCACAGTGTCCCCGTTACACAGCTGCCTCATAATGTCATCCCACAGTGTCCCTGTTATACAGCTGCCTCATAATGTCACCCCACAGTGTCCCTGTTATACAGCTGTCTCATAATGCCACCCCACAGTGTCCCTGTTATACAGCTGCCTCATAATGTCACCCCACAGTGTCCCTGTTATACAGCTGCCTCATAATGTCACCCACAGTGTCCCTGTTATACAGCTGCCTCATAATGTCACCCCACAGTGTCCCTGTTATACAGCTGCCTCATAATGTCACCCCACAGTGTCCCTGTTATACAGCTGCCCTCATAATGTCACCCCACAGTGTCCCTGTTATACAGCTGCCTCATAATGTCACCCCACAGTGTCCCTGTTATACAGCTGCCTCATAATGTCACCCCACAGTGTCCCTGTTATACAGCTGCCTCATAATGTCACCCCACAGTGTCCCTGTTACACAGCTGCGCACATAATGTCACCCACAGTGTTCCTGTTATACAGCTGCCTCATAATGTCACCCCACAGTGTCCCTGTTATACAGCTGCCTCATAATGTCACCCCACAGTGTCCCTGTTATACAGCTGCCTCATAATGTCACCCACAGTGTCCCTGTTATACAGCTGCCTCATAATGTCACCCACAGTGTCCATGTTATACAGCTGCCTCATAATGTCACCCTCAGTGTCCCTGTTATACAGCTGCCTCATAATGTCACCCCACAGTGTCTCTGTTATACAGCTGCCTCATAATGTCACCCACAGTGTCCCTGTTATATAGCTGCCTCATAATGTCACCCCACAGTGTCCCTGTTATACAGCTGCCTCATAATGTCACCCCACAGTGTCCCTGTTACACAGCTGCCTCATAATGTCACCCCACAGTGTCCCTTTTATACAGCTGCCTCATAATGTCACCCACAGTGTCCCTGTTATATAACTGCCTCATAATGTCACCCACAGTGTCCCTGTTATACAGCTGCCTCATAATGTTACCCCACAGTGTCCCTGTTATACAGCTGCCTCATAATGTCACCCCACAGTGTCCCTGTTACACAGCTGCCTCATAATGTCACCCCACAGTGTCCCTGTTATACAGCTGCCTCATAATGTCACCCCACAGTGTCCTTGTTATACAGCTGTCTCATAATGTCACCCACAGTGTCCCTGTTATACAGCTGCCTCATAATGTCACCCACAGTGTCCCTGTTATACAGCTGCATTATAATGTCACCCCACAGTGTCCCTGTTATACAGCTGCCTCATAATGTCACCCACAGTGTCCCTGTTATACAGCTGCCTCATAATGTCACCCACAGTGTCCCTGTTATACAGCTGCCTCATAATGTCACCCCACAGTGTCCCTGTTACATAGCTGCCTCATAATGTCACCCCACAGTGTCCCCGTTATACAGCTGCCTCATAATGTCACCCCACAGTGTACCTGTTATACAGCTGCCTCATAATGTCACCCCACAGTGTCCCTGTTATACAGCTGCCTCATAATGTCACCCCACAGTGTCCCTGTTACACAGCTGCCTCATAATGTCACCCACAGTGTCCCTGTTACACAGCTGCCTCATAATGTCACCCCACAGTGTCCCTGTTATACAGCTGTCTCATAATGTCACCCACAGTGTCCCTGTTATACAGCTGCCTCATAATGTCACCCACAGTGTCCCTGTTATACAGCTGCCTCATAATGTCACCCCACATTGTCCCTGTTATACAGCTGCCTCATAATGTCACCCCACAGTGTCCCTGTTACACAGCTGCCTCATAATGTCACCCCACAGTGTCCCTGTTATACAGCTGCCTCATAATGTCACCCCACAGTGTCCCTGTTACACAGCTGCCTCATAATGTCACCCACAGTGTCCCTGTTATACAGCTGCCTCATAATGTCACCCCACAGTGTCCCTGTTATACAGCTGCCTCATAATGTCACCCAGTGTCCCTGTTACACAGCTGCCTCATAATGTCACTCCACAGTGTCCCTGTTATACAGCTGCCTCATAATGCCACCCACAGTGTCCCTGTTATACAGCTGCCTCATAATGTCACCCCACTGTGTCCCTGTTATACAGCTGCCTCATAATGTCACCCACAGTGTCCCCGTTATACAGCTGCCTCATAATGTCACCCACAGTGTCCCTGTTACACAGCTGCCTCATAATGTCACCCCACAGTGTCCCTGTTATACAGCTGCCTCATAATGTCACCCACAGTGTCCCTGTTATATAGCTGCCTCATAATGTCACCCACAGTGTCCCTGTTACACAGCTGCCTCATAATGTCACCCCACAGTGTCCCTGTTACACAGCTGCCTCATAATGTCACCCACAGTGTCCCTGTTACACAGCTGCCTCATAATGTCACCCCACAGTGTCCCTGTTACACAGCTGCCTCATAATGTCACCCACAGTGTCCCTGTAATACAGCTGTCTTATAATGTCACCTCACAGTGTCCCTGTAATACAGCTGTCTTATAATGTCACCCCACAGTGTCCCTGTTACACAGCTGCCTCATAATGTCACCCACAGTGTCCCTGTAATACAGCTGTCTTATAATGTCACCCCACAGTGTCCCTGTTATACAGCTGCCTCATAATGTCACCCACAGTGTCTTTGTTACACAGCTGCCTCATAATGAAACCCACAGTGTCCCTGTTATACAGCTGCCTCATAATGTCACCCACAGTGTCCCTGTTATATAGCTGCCTCATAATGTCACCCCACAGTGTCCCTATTACACAGCTGCCTCATAATGAAACCCACAGTGTCCCTGTTATACAGCTGCCTCATAATGTCACCCACAGTGCCCCTGTTACACAGCTGCCTCATATTGTCACCCCACAATGTCCCTGTTATACAGCTGCCTCATAATGTCACCCACAGTGTCCCTGTTATACAGCTGCCTCATGTCACCCACAGTGTCCCTGTTATATAACTGCCTCATAATGTCACCCACAGTTTCCCTGTTATACAGCTGCCTCATAATGTCACCCACAGTGTCCCTGTTATACAGCTGCCTCATAATGTCACCCACAGTGTCCCTGTTATACAGCTGCCTCATAATGTCACCCCACAGTGTCCCTGTTATACAGCTGCCTCATAATGTCACCCACAGTGTCCCTGTTATACAGCTGCCTCATAATGTCACCCCACAGTGTCCCTGTTATACAGCTGCCTCATAATGTCACCCCACAGTGTCCCTGTTATACAGCTGTCTCATAATGTCACCCACAGTGTCCCTGTTATATAGCTGCCTCATAATGTCACCCACAGTGTCCCTGTTATACAGCTGCCTCATAATGTCACCCACAGTGTCCCTGTTATACAGCTGCCTCATAATGTCACCCACAGTGTCCCTGTTATACAGCTGCCTCATAATGTCACCCACAGTGTCCCTGTTATACAGCTGCCTCATAATGTCACCCACAGTGTCCCTGTTATACAGCTGCCTCATAATGTCACCCCACAGTGTCCCTGTTATACAGCTGCCTCATAATGTCACCCCACAGTGTCCCTGTTATACAGCTGCCTCATAATGTCACCCAACAGTGTCCCTGTTACACAGCTGCCTCATAATGTCACCCACAGTGTCCCTGTTATACAGCTGCCTCATAATGTCACCCCACAGTGTCCCTGTTATACAGCTGCCTCATAATGTCACCCACAGTGTCCCTGTTACACAGCTGCCTCATAATGTCACCCACAGTGTCCCTGTTATACAGCTGCCTCATAATGTCACCCACAGTGTCCCTGTTATACAGCTGCCTCATAATGTCACCCACAGTGTCCCTGTTATACAGCTGCCTCATAATGTCACCCACAGTGCCCCTGTTATACAGCTGCCTCATAATGTCACCCACAGTGTCCCTGTTATACAGCTGTCTCATAATGTCACCCACAGTGTCCCTGTTATACAGCTGCCTCATATTGTCACCCACAGTGTCCCTGTTATACAGCTGCCTCATAATGTCACCCCACAGTGTCCCTGTTACACAGCTGCCTCATAATGTCACCCCACAGTGTCCCTGTTATACAGCTGCCTCATAATGTCACCCACAGTGTCCCTGTTACACAGCTGCCTCATAATGTCACCCCACAGTGTCCCTGTTATACAGCTGCCTCATAATGTCACCCACAGTGTCCCTGTTACACAGCTGCCTCATAATGTCACCCCACAGTGTCCCTGTTACACAACTGCCTCATAATGTCACCCACAGTGTCCCTGTTATACAGCTGCCTCATAATGTCACCCCACAGTGTCCCTGTTATACAGCTGCCTCATAATGTCACCCACAGTGTCCCTGTTATACAGCTGTCTCATAATGTCACCCCACAGTGTCCCTGTTATACAGCTGCCTCATAATGTCACCCCACAGTGTCCCTGTTATACAGCTGCCTCATAATGTCACCCCAGAGTATCCATTATACAGCTGTCTCATAATGTCACCCCACAGTGTCCCTGTTATACAGCTGCCTCATAATGTCACCCCAGAGTATCCATTATACAGCTGTCTCATAATGTCACCCACAGTGTCCCCGTTACACAGCTGCCTCATAATGTCATCCCACAGTGTCCCTGTTATACAGCTGCCTCATAATGTCACCCCACAGTGTCCCTGTTATACAGCTGTCTCATAATGCCACCCCACAGTGTCCCTGTTATACAGCTGCCTCATAATGTCACCCCACAGTGTCCCTGTTATACAGCTGCCTCATAATGTCACCCACAGTGTCCCTGTTATACAGCTGCCTCATAATGTCACCCCACAGTGTCCCTGTTATACAGCTGCCTCATAATGTCACCCCACAGTGTCCCTGTTATACAGCTGCCCTCATAATGTCACCCCACAGTGTCCCTGTTATACAGCTGCCTCATAATGTCACCCACAGTGTCCCTGTTACACAGCTGTCTCATAATGTCACCCCACAGTGTCCCTGTTATACAGCTGTCTCATAATGTCACCCACAGTGTCCCTGTTATACAGCTGCCTCATGTCACCCCACAGTGTCCCTGTTATACAGCTGCCTCATAATGTCACTGACAGTGTCCCTGTTATACAGCTGCCTCATAATGTCACCCCACAGTATCCCTGTTATACAGCTGTCTCAATGTCACCCACAGTGCTCCTGTTATACAGCTGCCTCATAATGTCACCCACAGTGTCCCTGTTATACAGCTGTCTCATAATGTCACCCCAGAGTGTCCCTGTTATACAGCTGCCTCATAATGTCACCCACAGTGTCCCTGTTACACAGCTGTCTCATAATGTCACCCCACAGTGTCCCTGTTATACAGCTGTCTCATAATGTCACCCACAGTGTCCCTGTTATACAGCTGCCTCATAATGTCACCCCACAGTGTCCCTGTTATACAGCTGCCTCATAATGTCACCGACAGTGTCCCTGTTATACAGCTGCCTCATAATGTCACCCCACAGTGTCCCTGTTATACAGCTGTCTCAATGTCACCCACAGTGCTCCTGTTATACAGCTTCCTCATAATGTCACCCACAGTATCCCTGTTATACAGCTGTCTCATAATGTCACCCCAGAGTGTCCCTGTTATACAGATGCCCCAATAATGCATCTGTACACCTAGCACGTTCTGTCCCTTTACACCTGGCATGTTCTGTCCCTATACTCCTATCACGTTCTGTCCCTTTTATGGTATAACCCGGGTATCGAGGGTTAATACCAGATGAAAGATGCCCTTAATACGGGAATAGCAACTCACGAACCCAGTTAATACACCAAACGGGGAAAATACACAAAATCCTTCTCTCCTGGAACAGGCAAAAGAATAATTCAAAGTAGCAATTCCCCCCAAACACGAGACCAAGCTCCGTCTTGAGGGTAAAACAGGAATCTCTTTATTGAGGGCTACATGCCCGGTATTTAAGCAGGTCTCCCACCTGGTGGACAAGTATAGTACATTAGCCAATCGCAGTGGCTCAGGCATAAACGCTCCCCTTGGTACCAGTGAACCCCTCCTCTCTATCCTGGAGATAATTGGGAAGAAATCCAACTATCTCCATGGCTAGAGGAAAACGCCCTTTTACAGGATACAATAAAGATACATTGCTTAAACAGTTAAACAATCAAACACAAGAAAACAATTGTCTATTCACAGGTAAAACGGATTAACATATATGCGGCTAGATTTAGAGTTCTGCGGCCAAAGGGGTGCGTTAGCTACGCATGCTTTTTTTCTCCCGCACCTTTTAAATACCGCTGGTATTTAGAGTTCACAGAAGGGCTGCGTTAGGCTCCAAAAAGGGAGCGTATAGCATATTTACCGCCACTTCAACTCTCGATACCAGCGTTGCTTACGGACGCGGCCAGCTTCAAAAACGTGCTCGTGCACGATTCCCCCATAGGAAACAATGGGGCAGTTTGAGCTGAAAAAAAACCTAACACCTGCAAAAAAGCAGCGTTCAGCTCCTAAAGCAGCCCCATTGTTTCCTATGGGGAAACACTTCCTATGTCTGCACCTAACACCCTAACATGTACCCCGAGTCTAAACACCCCTAACCTTACACTTATTAACCCCTAATCTGCCGCCCCCGCTATCGCTGACCCCTGCATCTTATTATTAACCCCTAATCTGCCGTTCCGTACACCGCCGCAACCTACGTTATCCCTATGTACCCCTAATCTGCTGCCCCTAACACCGCCGACCCCTATATTATATTTATTAACCCCTAATCTGCCGCCCCCAACGTCGCCTCCACCTACCTACAATAATTAACCCCTAATCTGCCGACCGGACCGCACCGCTACTCTAATAAATGTATTAACCCCTAAAGCTAAGTCTAACCCTAAGATAATTTTTATCTAACGAAATAAATTAACTCTTATTAAATAAATGATTCCTATTTAAAGCTAAATACTTACCTGTAAAATAAATCCTAATATAGCTACAATATAAATAATAATTATATTGTAGCTATTTTAGGGTTTATATTTATTTTACAGGCAACTTTGTATTTATTTTAACCAGCTACAATAGCTATTAAATAGTTAATAACTATTTAATAGCTACCTAGTTAAAATAATTACAAAATTACCTGTAAATAAATCCTAACCTAAGTTACAATTAAACCTAACACTACACTATCAATAAATAAATTAAATAAACTACCTACAATTATCTACAATTAAACCTAACACTACACTATCAATAAATTAATTAAATAAAATACCTACAAATAAATACAATGAAATAAACTAACTAAAGTACAAAAAATAAAAAAGAACTAAGTTACAAAAAATAAAAAAATATTTACAAACATTAGAAAAATATTACAACAATTTTAAACTAATTACACCTACTCTAAGCCCCCTAATAAAATAACAAAGACCCCCAAAATAAAAAAAAGCCCTACCCTATTCTAAAATTAAAATAGAAAAGCTCTTTTACCTTACCAGCCCTGAAAAGGGCCCTTTGCGGGGCATGCCCCAAAGAATTCAGCTCTTTTGCCTGTAAAAAAAAACATACAATACCCCCCCCAACATTACAACCCACCACCCACATACCCCTAATCTAACCCAAACCCCCCTTAAATAAACCTAACACTAAGCCCCTGAAGATCTCCCTACCTTGTCTTCACCACGCCGGGTTCACCGATCGATCCAGAAGAGCCTCCGATGTCTTGATCCAAGCCCAAGCGGGGGGCTTAAGATGTCCATGATCCGGCTGAAGTCTTCATCCAAGCGGGAGCTGAAGAGGTCCATGATCCGACTGAAGTCTTCTATCAAGCGGCATCTTCAATCTTCTTTCTTCCGGATCCATGTAGTTTATCCCGCCGACGCGGAACATCCATCTTCACCGACGACTTCCCGACGAATGACGGTTCCTTTAAGGGACGTCATCCAAGATGGCGTCCCTCGAATTCCGATTGGCTGATAGGATTCTATCAGCCAATCGGAATTAAGGTAGGAAAATTCTGATTGGCTGATGGAATCAGCCAATCAGATTCAAGTTCAATCCGATTGGCTGATCCGATCAGCCAATCAGATTGAGCTCGCATTCTATTGGCTGATCGGAACAGCCAATAGAATGCGAGCTCAATCTGATTGGCTGATCGGATCAGCCAATCGGATTGAACTTGAATCTGATTGGCTGATTCCATCAGCCAATCAGAATTTTCCTACCTTAATTCCGATTGGCTGATAGAATCCTATCAGCCAATCGGAATTCGAGGGATGCCATCTTGGATGACGTCCCTTAAAGGAACCGTCATTCGTCGGGAAGTCGTCGGTGAAGATGGATGTTCCGCGTCGGCGGGATGAACTACATGGATCCGGAAGAAAGAAGATTGAAGATGCCGCTTGATAGAAGACTTCAGTCGGATCATGGACCTCTTCAGCTCCCGCTTGGATAAAGACTTCAGCCGGATCATGGACATCTTAAGCCCCCCGCTTGGGCTTGGATCAAGACATCGGAGGGTCTTCTGGATCGATCGGTGAACCCGGCGTGGTGAAGACAAGGTAGGGAGATCTTCAGGGGCTTAGTGTTAGGTTTATTTAAGGGGGGTTTGGGTTAGATTAGGGGTATGTGGGTGGTGGGTTGTAATGTTGGGGGGGGGTATTGTATGTTCTTTTTTTACAGGCAAAAGAGCTGGATTCTTTGGGGCATGCCCCGCAAAGGGCCCTTTTCAGGGCTGGTAAGGTAAAAGAGCTTTTCTATTTTAATTTTAGAATAGGGTAGGGCATTTTTTTATTTTGGGGGTCTTTGTTATTTTATTTGGGGGCTTAGAGTAGGTGTAATTAGTTTAAAATTGTTGTAATATTTTTCTAATGTTTGTAAATATTTTTTTATTTTTTGTAACTTTGTTCTTTTTTATTTTTTGTACTTTAGTTAGTTTATTTCATTGTATTTATTTGTAGGTATTTTATTTAATTAATTTATTGATAGTGTAGTGTTAGGTTTAATTGTAACTTAGGTTAGGATTTATTTTACAGGTAATTTTGTAATTATTTTAACTAGGTAACTATTAAATAGTTATTAACTATTTAATAGCTATTGTACCTGGTTAAAATAATTACAAAGTTGCCTGTAAAATAAATATTAATCCTAAAATAGCTACAATATAATTATAATTTATATTGTAGCTATATTAGGGTTTATTTTACAGGTAAGTATTTAGCTTTAAATAGGAATAATTTATTTAATAAGAGTTAAATTATTTCGTTAGATTTCAATTATATTTAAGTTAGGGGGGTGTTAGTGTTAGGGTTAGACTTAGCTTTAGGGGTTAATACATTTATTATAGTAGCGGTGTGGTCCGGTCGGCAGATTAGGGGTTAATAATTGTAGGTAGGTGGAGGCGACGTTGGGGGCGGCAGATTAGGGGTTAATAAATATAATATAGGGGTCGGCTGTGTTAGGGGCAGCAGATTAGGGGTACATAGGTATAATGTAGGTTGCGGCGGTGTACGGAGCGGCAGATTAGGGGTTAAAAAAATATGCAGGTGTCAGCGATAGCGGGGGCGGCAGATTAGGGGTTAATAAATATTATGTAGGTATCGGCGGTATTAGGGGCAGCAGATTAGGGGTACATAGGGATAACGTAGGTGGCGGCGGTGTGCGGTCGGCAGATTAGGGGTTAAAAAAATTTAATAGAGTGGCGGCGATGTGGGGGGGCCTCGGTTTAGGGGTACATAGGTAGTTTATGGGTGCTAGTGTACTTTAGAGCACAGTAGTTAAGAGCTTTATGAACCGGCGTTAGCCCAAAAAGCTCTTAACTCCTGTTTTTTTTCTGCGGCTGGAGTTTTGTCGTTAGATTTCTAACGCTCACTTCAGCCACGAATCTAAATACCAGCGTTAGAAAGATCCCATTGAAAAGATAGGATACGCAATTGACTTAAGGGGATCTGCGGTATGGAAAAGTCGCGGCTGCAAAGTGAGCGTTAGACCCTTTCCTGACTGACTCTAAATACCAGCGGTAGCCCAAAACCAGCGTTAGGAGCCTCTAACGCTGGTTTTGACGGCTAACGCCAAACTCTAAATCTAGCCGCAAGTTAATTAACTGGGGAAGAACGTTTACTCAGACAATCTGATGTTGGGCAGTCTAGTTAACATAATCACACAGGGACACAATCAGTTTACCCAGACAGACTCCTGAGACACAATCAGATTAGAAATAAAAAAAAATACATCTTATTACAGAATATAAGAACAGCTCTGTGACAGACCCTTCTGTCAGGACTGAAGGAGTTAATTGTGTTTAGCTAAGAATCTAATTTCTAAAGACAGAGTTGCTGGCCTCAGCTATTGTGTGCTATAATTACATTTAAGTAATAAACAGGCCATTGTTTAATCACCCTCAGAGAGCAGACGCTAGGTGATAAGACAAGCCAAATGTGTTTAAGTTGTTATCTGCCTAAGTAAAGTATTTAAGTAATGTAATTCTACTGTTTCATAAAAGGGCGTCTTCCCCTTTTTATCTAAATGTACAAGAGTCTTTCAACCCCCCCATCTGGGGTCAAACCTGTATAAATACTAGGCATCTAGCCTTTAATAAATGACATTCTGTTTTAAACCTGAAACTGGCTGGGTTGTGAATTGCTGATTCCCTATGCAGGACATTGTTCATCTGGTATTAACCCTTGGTACACTGTTGGTACCGTAACATTGGTGGCAAGCGACGGAATGAACCTTATCGCCCAGAAGAGCAACTACACAAGCCAGTAACCTCAGGAAGAGGGGGATTATTACAATACTGACTAAGATGGAAAGAGTACCAGGGACAGAAGGAACCAATGGGCCCAGCATAGCAGACAGAACCCCCGCAGAAGCAAGCTTTGATCGGGCGGTTAAAATAAGACTGGCACATTATGGCCCCAACCCATCTGCGGAAATTATCGACCGGGTCATAGCAGCTGTGGAGGCCAACCTACTTCGCCAAAGCGGCGCTGCAGCAAACCCAGTGGAAAAGAGAAAAGTAAATTTTGCAGCTTTTAAAAACTTCCTGGAAACAGAAGGAGAGATTGATGGGTACCTTGCGGATTTTGAGAGGCAATGTGCACTACACAAGGTACCCGCAGAGGACTGGGTCATGATATTATCCGGAAAATTATCCGGCCGGGCCAGTGAGGCTTTTCGGGCCATTCCAGATGAGGAAGTCGGGGATTATAATACTGTAAAAGAGGCTCTGCTCTCCAGGTATGCGGTTACACCGGAGGCATACCGGAGGCGGTTCAGAGACACTGTTAAATTAACTGGAGATTCCTACCTTGAGTGGGCATGTAAGGTGCACCGCACAGCAGCTCACTGGATAGCGGGGTGCCAAGCCGTGTCTGGGGAAGAGGTGCTGCAGCTATTCCTGTTGGAACATTGCTTCGACAAGTTACCCGCAGGAGTTCGAGAGTGGGTTCGGGACCGTAAACCCTCCACCCTGCATGAAGCGGCTCGCTTGGCAGATGAGTATACGGATGCCCGCAAACTGGACACTTCTACCACTAAGCCCCCTGCTAGAGTGGAGTACAGACCCCCAGTCACCCCAGCAGCTGCCAGTTACCAACCCCCGGCGCACCGCTATACCACACGGCCTCTGGCCACGAACTACCCTCAGAGAGCCCGGTTCAATTCACGGGGCTACTCACAGCCTATTTGGTGCTTTGGATGTAAGCAACTAGGGCACAAAAGACCAGAGTGTCCCCTAAATGCAGCGAACCAAGCACAGTCCTGGAGAAGACCCGCCGGCGGAATCCCACGTAACTCTCAGCCTGCGGCCCGCTACGTAGAGGCGCAAGAATGCTGGAGCATCCTACATGAGGCAGACCTTGTGCAAGCTGCCCACCGGAATAACCGGCAACTGGTTAAAGTGAATGGGAAGAAGGTCAGTGGTCTACGGGATACTGGTGCTACCATGACCTTGCTTCAAAAGAACTTGGTGTCTGAGAAACAGTACACTGGAGACACTGTGGCTGTGAGGGTAGCAGGGGGCGATGTGTTCAGCCTACCTGTTGCCAGGGTACATTTGGATTGGGGAGTGGGCGCTAGACCTGTGAATGTGGGGGTCAAGAAGGACTTACCTGCTGATGTTCTTCTTGGAAATGACTTGGCTCCCCTTGTTTCTGCCTATGCTCCCATGGGTCCCGCTGATGTTAACCCTGTGACTACCCGTGCTCAGATCCGTGCAGCAGAGACTGACCCCCCTGCTGCTAAGCCCCAGGACGCTGAGCTCAGTAAATCTCTATCCGCTATTGATACGTGGAAGTCCCGTTACAATGCGCTGATGAAGGAGAAGAGGAGCGCAGAGGAAAAAGCAAGTTTAGAACGTGAATCTCTGCTAGACAAGCTGCACCGACAGACTGCAGAAAACACCAGCTTGAGAGTGGGACATGAAACATTAAAGACAAACTTAGCGACACTTGAGGAGAAGCTGAAGCTGGCTCATAGTGAGGTGCAGCAACTCAAGGGCACCCTATGTCAGTATGAAGGGATTGTGGATACCTATAAAGAGCAGGTACAGAAAACTCGTAAAGAAGCTGATGGGATTTTGAAGGACTGTTTAGCCCTAGTCTGGGCACTGAGGAAGTTGAACCCTTCTTTGTATGGACAGGAATTCTCTCTCATAACGGGAATACAGATGGATTGTCCTGGCAAACTGACATGCCTACCACCTCCTAGTCCGGTCATCCCCAGGTTGACCCGCCAAAGGGTCAAGCCGGGTCTGCCGGAGTGTTCCACAAGGGGGGAGATATGTGACAGACCCTTCTGTCAGGACTGAAGGAGTTAATTGTGTTTAGCTAAGAATCTAATTTCTAAAGACAGAGTTGCTGGCCTCAGCTATTGTGTGCTATAATTACATTTAAGTAATAAACAGGCCATTGTTTAATCACCCTCAGAGAGCAGACGCTAGGTGATAAGACAAGCCAAATGTGTTTAAGTTGTTATCTGCCTAAGTAAAGTATTTAAGTAATGTAATTCTACTGTTTCATAAAAGGGCGTCTTCCCCTTTTTATCTAAATGTACAAGAGTCTTTCAACCCCCCCATCTGGGGTCAAACCTGTATAAATACTAGGCATCTAGCCTTTAATAAATGACATTCTGTTTTAAACCTGAAACTGGCTGGGTTGTGAATTGCTGATTCCCTATGCAGGACATTGTTCATCTGGTATTAACCCTTGGTACACTGTTGGTACCGTAACAAGCTCTTATTAGCTATTAAGTCCTTTATGCCCACTTGGTTTATAGAGTCACAATTGCTCCCACAAGGTGCACTCACACCCTGTACCCATCCTGTATTTATGGATACAGGGTGACATGGACATAAGACAGAGTTGTGAAAGTACATGGGGTGTCCAGCATATAAAATTCCACATTTCCATGAAGTCTCTGGGTATCCTTAAGCCCATGTACCTCCAGACCAAAAATGTTTCATAACAGGCCCTCAGATCTTGGTGACTCACGTCACATAAAAGGCAGCAGGCGGGCAACCAGGCTCCTCCAATGCACAGTGGCGAGATTGGTCTCATCACATCTCTCCCCTTTTCCAAACAGACTAACAGGGTATCTGACCTCCTGCCGGTCAGTGCCCTGGATAGTCCAGCAACCCACCCACAAACACAATCAGCAGTACAGCCCACCCACAATAAATGGTTACCGACTGTCTCCCCTTTAGATACACAGCTCTGTTGCTGGATTGTCTCCCCTTTGGCTAAACAGCCCTGTTGCTGGGGGACAGGACCAACCGTCCCTACCCCCTCTGCTGTAAGTGCAGAGACCACGGTCCAGTCTGCACGGCTGTGGGGCTTACTGTCTCCCGTGGGTATGTCAAGCTGCCGCTGGGGAGAGGAGGTAACAAGCTCCTCTCCCATACATACTTCCAGCCGCGGGGGAGGGAGACCGACTGTCTCCTCTCCCAATACCGAGTCCTGCTGCTGGGGAAAGGAGACTAGTCTCTCTATTCCCTGTAACACACACTGCTGTTGGGGAGCAGGAACGACTGTCTCTGCCCCCGGTAGCTCAGTCTGCCGCTGGGGAATGGAGACTGGACTCCCAATTCCCTGCAATTCACTCTGCTGCTGGGGGACAGGACCAACTGTCTCTGTCCCCTGTAACTCAGCCTGCCGCTGGGGAATGGAGACTGGACTCCCAATTCCCTGCAATTCACTCTGCTGCTGGGGGACAGGACCAACTGTCTCTGTCCCCTGTAACTCAGCCTGCCGCTGGGGAATGGAGACTGGGCTCCCAATTCCCTGCAATTCACTCTGCTGCTGGGGGACAGGACCAACTGTCTCTGCCCCCTGTAACTCAGCCTGCTGCTGGGGAATAAAGACTGGGCTCCCAATTCCCTGCAGGACCGGTGGAGAGACCTCGGTCCCATCTCCACCAGCCACCTGGGGTCCTTCCCAGTAAATCTCCACAACATCTTCCCAGCTGAATGGGTCTGGATCTGGGTCTGTCACCTTGCTGTCCTGCTGAGCCTTCCCAATGGAGTGGAAGAGATCTCGGTAGTCCTGCTCCAGTTCCCACTCCAGGGTTGCTAGGTGAGCCAGGTCTTGCTCTACCTCACGGGGGTCATCCCAGTCATGCCTAGCCTCCCTCTCATAGAAAATGTCCTGAAGTCTGGTCTGCTGTCAGGATTCCACTCCACATTTCCTTTTGTCTCCACTAAGCTCCTGTACTGCTAGTCACTCCCCTATTTAAGTAACCTGATCACCTTAAACAGGTGCTTAGTTATTGTGCATGTAACCTGTGACTACGCCTGACCTGTGTTTGGAAAGACTCTGAACCAAATTTGGAACTTTCTTCTTATAGAGATACTTGGGATTATTTCTCCTTTTCAAGCATCTTTTGAACTAATCACAATACAGTATTGTTTATCAACTCTGCTGAATTACTGTGCTATGATCTCCTCTACCAACTCCATCGGATCTCTGTATATCTTATTCCTCTTTCTACGATCCTGCATTAATTGCAAATTAGAAATAGGTATCTAGAAAGTCCTCTACTGTTTGATGAACCAAACCACAGTTCTTACCCTGGATCTCTAACCGTTCCGGTCTTGGAACTTGGCCACGCCCCCAACCGCGATCTCATACCTGACTCAGAAGCGGCTCTCTGCCTTGTCAGCTCAACCGCAGCTCGTTCCTGCAGCATCTCTGAGTGAGTACACTATTTTCCTCTCAGCAGCTCCCCTGCTCTCGCAATCTGCCTGCCTCAACAGGTGCCGGAACACGATCGCACTACCGCTCTGCTTCACACCAGGTACTGTGTAAATAATATCAAGTGTGTGTAAATTCAGCTACATTGCTTCACTCCTCCCTGCAAGTAGCTGGTCTCTCAAGGTGCCTCATTGCAAACGGTATTGTTAGTGGCTATAGCATGTATATATTGAACTGCCAATCAGAGGGTTGCTACATACAATAACAAAATATAGTGGTGAACATCGCTATCCAGCTCTCCACCTAATTATCTTGCAACAGATCTATAACCTTGTTGCCAAGCCAAGGATATACTTCCTATCAACTTTCACTGTGGCAAATCTGAGTAAAATCACTCCTTTTTTACTCAGCAACCTAGGTGATACATTCCAACTCATTTAAGGTTTGCAGTTGCGATCCTACTACATACAGATACCGCATATAACGTGACACATTCTGACATCTGCGCAGGGCTCCCGAAGTCAGGCACTGCAAAGGATTCCCATAACAAGCCAGGATCATCAAACTCCTCTCCCTCTGGCTTGTCATGCTCGGCTGTCCAGGGTATATACCCGGTGCTCTAGTTCCTTCACCCATTCCTCCAGGGGCTGCTCTCCCAGGAAGGGCCTCCGCAGGGCCACTTGCATCTGCAACCGCTGCTCTTCACTGGGGAGACTCTCACCCCGCTGGTATTGTATATTATCCAGGGCCTGGTACCAGATGCCTTTCCTTAATGCATCCCAGCCATCCAGGTCCTCCTCCTCGTATAATACTGCTGGTTCCATTCTGTTGCTTTTAGGGTCGCTGTACTAGGACATGCGTTGCCCCCAACTTGTAGTGTAGTGTTACGGTTGCCTCCAGGCTGGCTGGAAGTTGGACCGTAGAAAAGGATGCTCCTAGCGCTCACCAAAGGAGCAGCAGCACCGTGGACACTCTAACTGCTGCGTAGCCACCATAAGTAATGCAGACTCTATGAACCACCGCTGCTGGGCTGGTATCTCGCCGTCTGCTCTGCGCCCTGGACCTACGACCAGGCTCCAGTAGGTGAACCTCTTCCTTCTGTAGCAATCCCTGTAGCTAAGGGAGTATGAAAAACATAGCAATCCCTGTAGTGATATAAGCTGTATCCTACAAACATGAGTCAAAGCTGCAAGTTAGAGGGTCAACATAGGTCTGAAGTGCTGGAGCACACAGCCTGCTTTTTATTGAGGTTACATGCAAACAGGACACTCTCAGGGGGAGGCATAAAATCCCCCATCACACATTTGATATTAGATAGAGAGACACTCCCTTTGACAGGCCACAACATTACTTCAGCAGATAACATTTTACACACAATAAAACAATGCAGTCCACCTTATCACTACTAGAAGTCTGATTAGACAATGGCAATGTTTTATCACTAAACTTAATTAGAGCTGTCCCAGCAAACTTGTATTTAGAATGCTTCTTGAAGCTGAACAAAGTTATCTCTGTAGTTCTGACCGAAGGGTCTGTCACATAGCACTTAATGGCACACAATGAAACTGAACCAAGTGGGAGAAAGCCAGGGACAAGTCATTTCACAGGTCTGGGGACATAGTCTTAAAGGGGCATTGTTCACCAAAGTCACAATATGTCCCCAGACGGTTCTTAAAGGGCCATACACACCCAATAAAAGTTAATATGTTTTCAGGGGCACAATCTTCCAGGGGCCATAGTCATGTGGAAGGAGGCTGGCAAATAGGCTTCTCCAAAATCCAGGGAAGCAGGGCAATTTTCCATTTAAAGGGCCAGTTACAAATAGCAGTTTGTAACATGTAGTTGCTCTTCGGGGCGATGAGGACCATCCCGTCGCTTGCCACCAATTATAACGGTATAACCCGGGTATCGAGGGTTAATACCAGATGAAAGATGCCCTTAATACGGGAATAGCAATTCACGAACCCAGTTAATACACCAAACAGGGAAAATACACAAAATCCTTCTCTCCTGGAACAGGCAAAAGAATAATTCAAAGTAGCAATTCCCCCCAAACACGAGACCAAGCTCCGTCTTGAGGGTAAAACAGGAATCTCTTTATTGAGGGCTACATGCCCGGTATTTAAGCAGGTCTCCCACCTGGTGGACAAGTATAGTACATTAGCCAATCGCAGTGGCTCAGGCATAAACGCTCCCCTTGGTACCAGTGAACCCCTCCTCCCTATCCTGGAGATAATTGGGAAGAAATCCAACTATCTCCATGGCTAGAGGAAAACACCCTTTTACAGGATACAATAAAGATACATTGTATAAACAATTAAACAATCAAACAATTGTCTATTCACAGGTAAAACAGATTAACATATCAAGTTAATTAACTTGGGAAGAAAGTTTACTCAGACAATCTGATGTTGGGCAGTCTAGTTAACATATCACACAGGAACACAATCAGTTTACCCAGACAGACTCCTGAGACACAATCAGATTAGAAACAAAAATAAAATACAACTTATTACAGAATATAATAACAGCTCTTATTAACGATTAAGTCCTTTATGCCCACTTGGTTTATAGAGTCACAATTGCTCCCACAAGGGGCACTCACACCCTGTACCCATCCTGTATTTATGGATACAGGGTGACATGGACATAAGACAGAGTTGTGAAAGTACATGGGGTGTCCAGCATATAAAATTCCACATTTCCATGCAGTCTCGGGGTATCCTTAAGCCCATGTACCTCCAGCCCAAAGAATGTTCCATAACAGGCCCTCAGATCTTGGTGACTCACATCACATAAAAGGCAGCAGGCGGGCAACCAGGCTCCTCCAATGCACAGTGGCGAGATTGGTCTCATCACAGTCCCTTTATACCTAGCACGTTCTGTCCCTATACACCTAGCACGTTCTGTCCCTATACACCTAGCACATTCTGTCACTATACAACTAGCACATTCTGTCCCTTTAAACCTGGCACATTCTGTCCCTATACACCTGGCACGTTCTGTCCCTTTACACCTGGCACATTCTGTCCCTTTACACCTGGCACATTCTGTCCCTTTACACCGGGCACATACTGTCCCTATACACCTGGCACATTCTGTCCCTATACACCTGGCACATTCTGTCCTTTTACACCTAGCGCATTCTGTCCCTTTACACCGGGCACATACTGTCCCTATACACCTAGCGCATTCTGTCCCTTTACACCTGGCACATTCTGTCCCTTTACACCTAGTACATTGTGTCCCTTTATACCTAGCACATTCTGCCCCTATACACCTAGCACATACTGTCCCTTTACACCTATCACATTCTGTCAAACAAGAAAACAATTGTCTATTCACAGGTAAAACAGATTAACATATCAATTTAATTAACTGGGGAAGAAAGTTTACTCAGACAATCTGATGTTGGGCAGTCTAGTTAACATATCACACAGGAACACAATCAGTTTACCCAGACAGACTCCTGAGACAAAATCAGATTACAAACGAAAATAAAATACATCTTATTACAGAATATAATAACAGCTCTTATTAACTATTAAGTCCTTTATGCCCACTTGGTTTATAGAGTCACAATTGCTCCCACAAGGGGCACTCACACCCTGTATTTATGGATACAGGGTGACATGGACATAAGACAGAGTTGTGAAAGTACATGGGGTGTCCAGCATATAAAATTCCACATTTCCATGCAGTCTCGGGGTATCCTTAAGCCCATGTACCTCCAGCCCAAAGAATGTTCCATAACAGGCCCTCAGATCTTGGTGACTCACGTCACATAAAAGGCAGCAGGCGGGCAACCAGGCTCCTCCAATGCACAGTGGCGAGATTGGTCTCATCACAGTCCCTTTATACCTAGCACGTTCTGTCCCTATACACCTAGCACATTCTGTCACTATACAACTAGCACGTTCTGTCCCTTTAAACCTGGCACGTTCTGTCCCTATACACCTAGCACATTCTGTCCCTTTACACCCGGCACATTCTGTCCCTTTACACCCGGCACATTTTGTCCCTTTACACCCGGCACATTCTGTCCCTATACACCTGGCACATTCTGTCCCTTTACACCCGGCACATTCTGTCCCTTTACACCCGGCACATTTTGTCCCTTTACACCCGGCACATTCTGTCCCTTTACACCTAGCACATTCTGTCCCTATACACCTGGCACATTCTGTCCCTAAACACCTGGAACGTTCTGTCCCTATACATCTAGCACGTTCTGTCCCTATACACCTGGCACATTCTATCGCTATACACCTGGCACATTCTGTGCCTTTACAAGTAGCACATTCTGTCCCTATACACCTGGCACATTCTGTCCCTATACGCCTGGCACATTCTGTCCCTTTACACCTGGCACATTCTGTCCCTATACACCTGGCACATTCTGTCCCTTTACACCTGGCACATTCTGTCCCTATACACCTATTACATTCTGTCCCTTTATACCTAACACATTCTGTCCCTATACACCTGGCACATTCTGTCCCTTTACACCTGGCACATTCTGTCCCTATACACCTATTACATTCTGTCCCTTTATACCTAACACATTCTATCTCTATACACCTAGCACGTTCTGTCCCTTTACACCTGGCACATTCTGACCCTATACACCTAGCACATTCTGTCCCTTTACAATTAGCACATTCTGTCCCTTTACACCTGTCACATTCTGTCCCTATATACCTAGTACATTCTGTCCTTTTACAACTAACACATTCTGTCCTATTACACCTATCACATTCTGTCCCTATACACCTGGCACATTCTGTCCCTATACACCTGGCACATTCTGTCCCTATACACCTGGCACATTCTGTCCCTATACACCAGGCACATTCTGTCCCTATACACCTGGCACATTCTGTCCCTATACACCTGGCACATTCTGTCCCTATACACCTGGCACATTCTGTCCCTTTACACCTGGCACATTCTGTCTCTTTACAGCTAGCACATTCTGTCCCTATACAGCTGACACATTCTGTCCCTTTACACCTAGCACATTCTGTCCCTATATACCTAGCACATTATGTCCCTTTACACCTAGCACATTCTGTCCCTATACACCTAGCACATTCTGTCCCTATATACCTAGCACATTCTGTCCCTTTACACCTAGCACATTATGTCCCTTTACACCTAGCACATTCTGACCCTATACACATAGCACATTCTGTCCCTTTACACCTAGCACATTCTGTCCCTATATACCTAGCACATTATGTCCCTTTACACCTAGCACATTCTGTCCCTATACACCAGGCACATTCTGTCCCTATACACCTATCACATTCTGTTTCTTTACAGCTAGCACATTCTGTCCCTATACACCTGGCACGTTCTGTCCCTATACACCTAGCACATTCTGTCCCTATATACCTAGCACATTATGTCTCTATACACCTAGCACGTTCTGTCCCTTTACATCTAGCATATTCTGTCCCTATACACCTGGCACGTTCTGTCCCTATACACTTAGCACGTTCTGTCCCTATACACTTAGCACGTTCTGTCCCTATACACTTAGCACGTTCTGTCCCTATACACCTAACACATTCTGTCCCTATACACCTGGCACATTCTGTCCCTATACACCTGGCACATTCTGTCCCTATACACCTGGCACATTCTGTCCCTATAAACCTGGCACATTCTGTCCCTTTACAACTAGCACATTCTGACCCTATACACCTATCACATTCTGTCCCTATACACCTGGCACATTCTGTCCCTATACACCTGGCACATTCTGTCCCTATACACCTGGCACATTCTGTCCCTATACACCTGGCACATTCTGTCCCTATACACCTGGCACATTCTGTCCCTATACACCTGGCACATTCTGTCCCTATAAACCTGGCACATTCTGTCCCTTTACAACTAGCACATTCTGACCCTATACACCTAGCACATTCTGTCACTTTACAACTAGCACATTCTGTCCCTATACACCTATCACATTCTGTCCCTATACACCTGGCACATTCTGTCCCTATAAACCTGGCACATTCTGTCCCTTTACAACTAGCACATTCTGACCCTATACACCTAGCACATTCTGTCACTTTACAACTAGCACATTCTGTCCCTATACACCTATCACATTCTGTCCCTATACACCTGGCACATTCTGTCCCTTTACACCTGGCACATTCTGTCCCTTTACACCTGGCACATTCTGTCCCTATACACCTGGCACATTCTGACCCTATACACCTAGCACATTCTGTCCCTATACAACTGGCACATTCTGTCCCTATACAACTGGCACATTCTGTCCCTATACACCTGACACATTCTGTCCCTTTACACCTGGCACATTCTGTCCGTTTACACCTGGCACATTCTGTCCCTTTATACCTAACACATTCTATCTCTATACACCTGGCACATTCTGTCCCTTTAGACCTGGCACATTCTGTCCATATACACCTCGCACATTCTGTCCCTATACACCTAGCACATTCTGTCTCTTTACAGCTGGAACATTCTGTCCCTTTACAGCTGGAACATTCTGTCCCTTTACAGCTGGCACATTCTGTCCCTTTACACCTAGCACATTATGTTCCTATACACCTAGCACATTCTGTCCCTATACACCTAGCACATTCTGTCTCTTTACAGCTAGCACATTCTGTCCCTTTACACCTAGAACATTCTGTCCCTTTATACCTAGCACGTTCTGTCCCTATACACCTAGCACGTTCTGTCCCTATACACTTAGCACGTTCTGTCCCTATACACCTAACACATTCTGTCCCTATACACCTGGCACATTCTGTCCCTATACACCTGGCACATTCTGTCCCTATACAGCTGGCACATTATGTCCCTTTACAACTAGCACATTCTGTCCCTATACACCTATCACATTCTGTCCCTATACACTTAGCACGTTCTGTCCCTATACACCTAACACATTCTGTCCCTTTATACCTGGCACATTCTGTCCCTATACACCTGGCACATTCTGTCCCTATACAGCTGGCACATTATGTCCCTTTACAACTAGCACATTCTGTCCCTATACACCTAGCACATTCTGTCCCTTTACACCTAGCACATTCTGTCCCTTTACACCTATCACATTCTGTCCCTATACACCCATCACATTCTGTCCCTATACACCTGGCACATTCTGTCCCTTTACAGCTGGAACATTCTGTCCCTTTACAGCTGGCACATTCTGTCCCTTTACACCTAGCACATTATGTCCCTTTACACCTAGCACATTCTGTCCCTATACACCTAGCACATTCTGTCCCTATACACCTAGCACATTCTGTCTCTTTACAGCTAGCACATTCTGTCCCTATACACCTAGAACATTCTGTCCCTTTATACCTAGCACGTTCTGTCCCTATACACCTAGCACGTTCTGTCCCTATACACTTAGCACGTTCTGTCCCTATACACTTAGCACGTTCTGTCCCTATACACCTAACACATTCTGTCCCTATACACCTGGCACATTCTGTCCCTATACACCTGGCACATTCTGTCCCTATACACCTAGCACATTCTGTCACTTTACAACTATCACATTCTGTCACATTACAACTATCACATTCTGTCCCTATACACCTGGCACATTCTGTCCCTATACACCTATCACATTCTGTCCCTATACACCTGGCACATTCTGTCCCTATACACCTGGCACATTCTGTCCCTATACACCTGGCACATTCTGTCCCTTTACAACTATCACATTCTGTCCCTATACACCTGGCACATTCTGTCCCTTTACACCTGGCACATTCTGTCCCTTTACACCTGGCACATTCTGTCCCTATACACCTGGCACATTCTGTCCCTATACACCTGGCACATTCTGTCCCTTTACAACTAGCAGATTCTGACCATATACACCTAGCACATTCTGTCCCTTTACAACTAGCACATTCTGTCCCTCTACACATGGCACATTCTGTCCCTATACACCAGGCACATTCTGACCCTATACACCTAGCACATTCTGTCCCTTTACAACTATCACATTCTGTCCCTTTACACCTGGCACATTCTGTCCCTTTACACCTGGCACATTCTGTCCCTATACACCTGGCACATTCTGTCCCTATACACCTGGCACATTCTGTCCCTTTACAACTAGCAGATTCTGACCATATACACCTAGCACATTCTGTCCCTTTACAACTAGCACATTCTGTCCCTCTACACATGGCACATTCTGTCCCTATACACCAGGCACATTCTGACCCTATACACCTAGCACATTCTGTCCCTATAAACCTGGCACATTCTGTCCCTTTACACCTGGCACATTCTGTCCCTTTACACCTGGCACATTCTGTCCCTTTATACCTGGCACATTCTGTCCCTATACACCTGGCACATTCTGTCCCTATACAGCTGGCACATTCTGTCCCTTTACAACTAGCACATTCTGTCCCTATACACCTATCACATTCTGTCCCTATACACCTGGCACATTCTGTCCCTTTACACCTGGCACATTCTGTCCCTATACACCTATCACATTCTGTCCCTTTACACCTGGCACATTCTGTCCCTATACACCTATCACATTCTGTCCCTTTACACCTATCACATTCTGTCCCTATACACCTGGCACATTCTGTCCCTTTACACCTGGCACATTCTGTCCCTATACACCTGGCACATTCTGTCCCTTTATACCTGGCACATTCTGTCCCTTTACACCTGGCACATTCTGTCCCTCTACACCTAGAACATTCTGTCCCTATACACCTATTACATTCTGTCCCGTGACACCTGGCACATTCTGTCCCGTGACACCTGACACATTCTGTCACTTTATACCTGGCACATTCTGTCCCTTTACACCTAGCACATTCTTTCCCTTTATACCTAGCACATTCTGTCCCTATACACCTATTACATTCTGTCCCTTTACACCTATCACATTCTGTCCCTTTACACCTAGTACATTGTGTCCCTTTATACCTATCACATTCTGTCCCTATACACCTATCACATTCTGTCCCTTTACACCTGGCACATTCTGTCCCTTTACACCTGGCACATTCTGTCCCTATACACCTATCATATTCTGTCCCTTTACACCTGGCACATTCTGTCCCTTTACACCTAGCACATTCTGTCCCTTTACACCTGGCACATTCTGTCCCTTTACACCTAGCACATTCTGTCCCTATACACCTGGCACATTCTGTCCCTATACACCTATCACATTCTGTCCCTATACACCTAGCACATTCTGTCCCTATACACCTATCACATTCTGTCCCTTTACACCTATCACATTCTGTCCCTATACACCTAGCACATTCTGTCCCTATACACCTATCACATTCTGTCACTTTACAACTATCACATTCTGTCCCTATACACCTGGCACATTCTGTCCCTTTACACCTGGCACATTCTGTCCCTTTACACCTAGCACATTCTGTCCCTATACACCTGGCACATTCTGTCCCTATACACCTGGCACATTCTGTCCCTTTACAACTATCACATTCTGTCACTTTACAACTATCACATTCTGTCCCTATACACCTGGCACATTCTCCCTTTACACCTGGCACATTCTGTTCCTTTACACCTGGCACATTCTGTCCCTATACACCTGGCACATTCTGTCCCTATACACCTGGCACATTCTGTCCCTATACACCTGGCATATTCTGTCCCTATACACCTGGCACATTCTGTCCCTTTACAACTATCACATTCTGTCCCTATACACCTGGCACATTCTGACCCTATACACCTAGCACATTCTGTCACTTTACAACTATCACATTCTGTCCCTATACACCTGGCACATTCTGTCCCTTTACACCTGGCACATTCTGTCCCTTTACACCTGGCACATTCTGTCCCTATACACCTGGCACATTCTGTCCCTATACACCTGGCACATTCTGTCCCTTTACAACTAGCAGATTCTGACCATATACACCTAGCACATTCTGTCCCTTTACACCTATCACATTCTGTCCCTATACACCCATCACATTCTGTCCCTTTACACCTAGCACATTCTGTCCCTTTACACCTAGCACATTATGTCCCTTTACAACTAGCACATTCTGTCCCTATATACCTATCACATTCTGTCCCTTTACACCTAGCACATTATGTCCCTTTACAACTAGCACATTCTGTCCCTATATACCTAGCACATTCTGTCCCTTTACACCTAGCACATTATGTCCCTTTACAACTAGCACATTCTGTCCCTATATACCTATCACATTCTGTCCCTTTACACCTAGCACATTCTGTCCCTATACACCAGGCACATTCTGTCCCTATACACCAGGCACATTCTGTCCCTATACACCAGGCACATTCTGTCCCTATAAACCTGGCACATTCTGTCCCTTTACACCTGGCACATTCTGTCCCTATACACCTGGCACATTCTGTCCCTTTACACCTGGCACATTCTGTCCCTATACACCTATCACATTCTGTCCCTTTACACCTATCACATTCTGTCACTTTACAACTATCACATTCTGTCCCTATACACCTGGCACATTCTGTCCCTTTACACCTATCACATTCTGTCACTTTACAACTATCACATTCTGTCCCTATACACCTGGCACATTCTGTCCCTTTACAACTATCACATTCTGTCACTTTACAACTATCACATTCTGTCCCTATACACCTGGCACATTCTGTCCCTTTACACCTGGCACATTCTGTTCCTTTACACCTGGCACATTCTGTCCCTATACACCTGGCACATTCTGTCCCTATACACCTGGCACATTCTGTCCCTTTACAACTATCACATTCTGTCCCTATACACCTGGCACATTCTGTCCCTATACACCTGGCACATTCTGTCCCTTTACAACTAGCAGATTCTGACCATATACACCTAGCACATTCTGTCCCTTTACAACTAGCACATTCTGTCCCTATATACCTAGCACATTCTGTCCCTTTACACCTAGCACATTCTGTCCCTATACACCAGGCACATTCTGTCCCTATACACCTAGCACATTCTGTCCCTATACACCAGGCACATTCTGTCCCTATAAACCTGGCACATTCTGTCCCTTTACACCTGGCACATTCTGTCCCTATACACCTGGCACATTCTGTCCCTTTATACCTGGCACATTCTGTCCCTATACACCTGGCACATTCTGTCCCTATACAGCTGGCACATTCTGTCCCTTTACAACTAGCACATTCTGTCCCTATACACCTATCACATTCTGTCCCTATACACCTGGCACATTCTGTCCCTATACACCTGGCACATTCTGTCCCTTTACACCTGGCACATTCTGTCCCTATACACCTATCACATTCTGTCCCTTTACACCTGGCACATTCTGTCCCTATACACCTGGAACATTCTGTCCCTTTACACCTGGCACATTCTGTCCCTTTACACCTGGCACATTCTGTCCCTATACACCTGGAACATTCTGTCCCTTTACACCTGGCACATTCTGTCCCTCTACACCTAGAACATTCTGTCCCTATACACCTGGCACATTCTGTCCCTATACACCTATCACATTCTGTCACTTTACAACTATCACATTCTGTCCCTATACACCTGGCACATTCTGTCCCTTTACACCTGGCACATTCTGTCCCTTTACACCTGGCACATTCTGTCCCTTTACACCTAGCACATTCTGTCCCTTTACACCTATCACATTCTGTCACTTTACAACTATCACATTCTGTCCCTATACACCTGGCACATTCTGTCCCTTTACACCTGGCACATTCTGTCCCTTTACACCTGGCACATTCTGTCCCTTTACACCTAGCACATTCTGTCCCTATACACCTGGCACATTCTGTCCCTATACACCTGGCACATTCTGTCCCTTTACAACTATCACATTCTGTCACTTTACAACTATCACATTCTGTCCCTATACACCTGGCACATTCTGTCCCTTTACACCTGGCACATTCTGTTCCTTTACACCTGGCACATTCTGTCCCTATACACCTGGCACATTCTGTCCCTATACACCTGGCACATTCTGTCCCTATACACCTGGCACATTCTGTCCCTTTACAACTATCACATTCTGTCCCTATACACCTGGCACATTCTGACCCTATACACCTAGCACATTCTGTCACTTTACAACTATCACATTCTGTCCCTATACACCTGGCACATTCTGTCCCTTTACACCTGGCACATTCTGTCCCTTTACACCTGGCACATTCTGTCCCTATACACCTGGCACATTCTGTCCCTATACACCTGGCACATTCTGTCCCTTTACAACTAGCAGATTCTGACCATATACACCTAGCACATTCTGTCCCTTTACAACTAGCACATTCTGTCCCTATATACCTAGCACATTCTGTCCCTTTACACCTAGCACATTCTGTCCCTTTACACCTAGCACATTATGTCCCTTTACAACTAGCACATTCTGTCCCTATATACCTAGCACATTCTGTCCCTTTACACCTAGCACATTCTGTCCCTATACACCAGGCACATTCTGTCCCTATACACCTAGCACATTCTGTCCCTATACACCAGGCACATTCTGACCCTATACACCTAGCACATTCTGTCCCTCTACACATGGCACATTCTGTCCCTATAAACCTGGCACATTCTGTCCCTTTACACCTGGCACATTCTGTCCCTATACACCTGGCACATTCTGTCCCTATACACCTGGCACATTCTGTCCCTTTACACCTGGCACATTCTGTCCCTTTACACCTATCACATTCTGTCCCTATACACCTGGCACATTCTGTCCCTTTACACCTGGCACATTCTGTTCCTTTACACCTGGCACATTCTGTCCCTATACACCTGGCACATTCTGTCCCTATACACCTGGCACATTCTGTCCCTATACACCTGGCACATTCTGTCCCTTTACAACTATCACATTCTGTCCCTATACACCTGGCACATTCTGACCCTATACACCTAGCACATTCTGTCACTTTACAACTATCACATTCTGTCCCTATACACCTGGCACATTCTGTCCCTTTACACCTGGCACATTCTGTCCCTTTACACCTGGCACATTCTGTCCCTATACACCTGGCACATTCTGTCCCTATACACCTGGCACATTCTGTCCCTTTACAACTAGCAGATTCTGACCATATACACCTAGCACATTCTGTCCCTTTACAACTAGCACATTCTGTCCCTATATACCTAGCACATTCTGTCCCTTTACACCTAGCACATTCTGTCCCTTTACACCTAGCACATTATGTCCCTTTACAACTAGCACATTCTGTCCCTATATACCTAGCACATTCTGTCCCTTTACACCTAGCACATTCTGTCCCTATACACCAGGCACATTCTGTCCCTATACACCTAGCACATTCTGTCCCTATACACCAGGCACATTCTGACCCTATACACCTAGCACATTCTGTCCCTCTACACATGGCACATTCTGTCCCTATAAACCTGGCACATTCTGTCCCTTTACACCTGGCACATTCTGTCCCTATACACCTGGCACATTCTGTCCCTATACACCTGGCACATTCTGTCCCTTTACAACTAGCAGATTCTGACCATATACACCTAGCACATTCTGTCCCTATACACATGGCACATTCTGTCCCTATACACCTGGCACATTCTGTCCCTTTACACCTGGCACATTCTGTCCCTATACACCTATCACATTCTGTCCCTTTACACCTATCACATTCTGTCACTTTACAACTATCACATTCTGTCCCTATACACCTGGCACATTCTGTCCCTTTACACCTATCACATTCTGTCACTTTACAACTATCACATTCTGTCCCTATACACCTGGCACATTCTGTCCCTTTACAACTATCACATTCTGTCCCTATACACCTGGCACATTCTGTCCCTTTACACCTGGCACATTCTGTTCCTTTACACCTGGCACATTCTGTCCCTATACACCTGGCACATTCTGTTCCTTTACACCTGGCACATTCTGTCCCTATACACCTGGCACATTCTGTTCCTTTACACCTGGCACATTCTGTCCCTATACACCTGGCACATTCTGTCCCTATACACCTGGCACATTCTGTCCCTTTACAACTATCACATTCTGTCCCTATACACCTGGCACATTCTGTCCCTATACACCTGGCACATTCTGTCCCTTTACAACTAGCAGATTCTGACCATATACACCTAGCACATTCTGTCCCTTTACAACTAGCACATTCTGTCCCTATATACCTAGCACATTCTGTCCCTTTACACCTAGCACATTCTGTCCCTATACACCAGGCACATTCTGTCCCTATACACCTAGCACATTCTGTCCCTATACACCAGGCACATTCTGTCCCTTTACACCTGGCACATTCTGTCCCTTTACACCTGGCACATTCTGTCCCTTTACACCTAGCACATTCTGTCCCTTTACACCTAGCACATTCTGTCCCTTTACACCTAGCACATTCTGTCCCTTTACACCTAGCACATTCTGTCCCTTTACACCTATCACATTCTGTCCCTTTACACCTATCACATTCTGTCCCTTTACACCTAGCACGTTCGATTTGCAAAAAATATTGACCCATGGAATTAAACTAATTGTGATGTAATATGAAATGAATTCCAATAAAAATGACATTTTCTTGCCTGGTATATACTGTGTATATATATATATATCCCTCTCCAAATATTTCTTAATTGCATTAACCCCTTTCTGATGGGAAATGTTAGAATATAAAGATCCCACATCACAAGTAAGCCATAAATAATTCTGTTGTCTCTTAATTTGTGATAACTTTTAAAGTACATCTGTGTCTTTAATATGGGATCTCAAATGAATCACGTTTCTGCAAGAAATAATCTATGTACTTTGAAAGGTGATCAGTTATTCTATTAATTGCAGCAATAATAGGCTGGGGGATTTATGGCATTTTTGTGAATTTTTGGTAGATGATAATAGAAAGTGATACCTCATTGTTTGGGGTCTTTTTTTTATTTAGTATTCCCTCATTAAATCCAAATATTTGTCCAATTCCTTTATATAGCTCTGTGTGGGGTCTTCCCTTTAATGTAATTTAATATTGTGGACGTAGAAAAAGCCCATGGACACAAAGTGACAAAGAAATATGCCTGGAGAAACAGCCGGAGGGCCGAGAAACACGTAGCGTATTTGCGCACATCGATTTTTTATATTAGCATTTTTAATAAGTGTGTTTCACTTTGTAAGCACAGAGCATATTGCCTCACACAAACTTTTAGCCCCACAATCAGTAGAGCTTTTGCTGTTTATTGTGGATGGAGATTAACCATCACTGTTCCTGCAAGCTGAGGCGCCGCAGGATCCCAGTCTGTCTCTAACAGCACATTTGGGTGCTGCAACTTTTGTGAGTACATTGGAAGCCGGGGGTTTAGGGGTTAATATTGATGTACACAAGGAGGCGCCTTTATTTTGTTTTTCAGATTCCGTTCTGATTATTGTCGTTTCCTTAGCTGAGGTAGAGAGGCCTACAGTTCTTTAGATGTTGTCATAGGTCTTTCTATAACTTCCTGAAGCAGGTGTCAACATTTGTTTTTGAAGATTCAGCTGTGGATTGCCTTAGAAATGGCTTTCCAGATCGATCTCTGTATACATTTAGTCAATAAGTTGTTAAGTAATGGGGATTTACTTATTCACAAGGGGCAAGGCTGGTGTTGGATACATTTTTCCTTAATTTATCATCATTTGAAAACTGAATTTAGTGTTTACTCATATATTATATTTGTCATCTGAGTTAGCACCAACAGTGAAATGAATATGCAGCCTAATATTCACAAACTCTCCAAGTGCTATAGCTCCTGAATGCCTGATCATCCAGCAGAGGAGGTACAAACTCCTTTATACATTAGCTTCACGTCTGCACTACCCTACGGGTGATTAAAGGACCCAATGTATCCTAGCCCCCTGACAGTGTCATTGTGTCACACTGGAGAGGAACAGCTCCCTCTTGTGTCACAGTGTTGCCTCGCGGAGGAAGCACAGTCCCATAACTCTTTCATCCTTAGGGGAGGGACAGATCCCATGTCCCATAGCTTGTCTGTGTCACTTGTTAACCCTTTAAATGTTGTCACGGATACCAGGCTGCCAAGGCTACCTCCTCCCATAATGTGGATTATTGTGTCCCCACCAGCTTCCCTTTTATTGTTACCCACGATTGCACGTTGTTACAGAAAGGGCTGATCTCTGCCCGCTTGGCCCCTTCATAACTTGCCGGGCTTATGGAACCACTCGCCGGCTGGGCTTGCTAGAGGTCCACGCTGAACTTTTAAATAGGTTGCTCCAGAGGCCCTTTACCCCAGAGCTCTGCTCTTTTGGGGATTTGTTATGCCTTTGGTGGACAGGGGTTGGGGTGATTGCTGAAGGGGAGCTCACTCGGGAACCGGGGGTTTTGAACACCCCCCACCTCAGACTGTTCCTGAATACCTTTGTCAGGCTGCCCCTCCAGTCCCCAGTAACGGTTAAAGACGCTTTTTGGACTGTGGCATCTGGGGACCAGGAGCTCTCTAACAACACCCTGGAATGGCCGCCACTCCCCCAGAATCACCCCGAAACTGCGACCTAGCTATTGTGGGGTCTCTATGTACTATGGCTCCTATAGAGGCGCCAGCCTGTCTGGAGGGGCGGGAAGCGCGGGCTCTTATCAAGATGAGAATGTGTATATAAGTCTGTGAATTTTTCACAATAAAGTCTGTTTGGGTTTCACCTTAAAGGGACACTGAACCCAAATGTTTTCTTTTATGATTCAGATAGAGCAGCAATTTTAAGCAACTTTCTAATTTACTCCTATTATCCCTTTTTTTTTCATTTTCTTGCTATCTTTATTTGAAAAGCAAGAATGTAATTTTAGAAGCTGGCCCATTTTTGGTTCACAGCCTGGGTTGTGCTTGCTGATTGGTGGCTAAATTCACCCACCATTAAACAAGTGTTGGCTGGCTCCTTAGCTTAGATGCCTTCCTTTTCAAATAAAGATAGCAAGAGAACGAAGAAAATTTGATAATAGAAGTAAATTAGAAAGTTGCTTAAAATTCCATGCTCTATCTGAATCATGAAAGAAAAAAAAAAATGGGTTTAGTGTCTGTTTAATACTGGTCTTGTCTGGTTCTTAGGGTGGGCTCTTGCTAAAATCACTTTCTCCGCTCTATAGCTTCAAGTTCCAGGTACAGGAAGGACCCTTTTGGCGGAGCTACCCAGTCAGGGTAGCCGGAGTCCGTCACAACTGTTTAGCCATTTCTGCCTCTGTGCTGAGCTGTTTTGCAGTTTTTAGATGCTGCTCATATTTAAAGTGATAGGAAAGTTAAAAACATAATTTATGCTTACCTGATAAATTTATTTCTCTTGTAGTGTAGTCAGTCCACGGGTCATCCATTACTTATGGAATATATCTCTTCCTAACAGGAAGCTGCAAGAGGATCACCCAAGCAGAGCTGCTACATAGCTCCTCCCCTCACATGTCATATCCAGTCATTCGACCGAAACAAGACGAGAAAGGAGAAACCATAGGGTGCAGTGGTGACTGGAGTTTAATTAAAATTTAGATCTGCCTTAAAGACAGGGCGGGCCGTGGACTGACTACACTACAAGAGAAATAAATTTATCAGGTAAGCATAAATTATGTTTTCTCTTGTTAAGTGTAGTCAGTCCACGGGTCATCCATTACTTATGGAATACCAATACCAAAGCTAAAGTACACGGATGAAGGGAGGGACAAGGCAGGAACATTAAACAGAAGGAACCACTGCCTGAAGTACCTTTCTCCCAAAAATAGCCTCCGAAGAAGCAAAAGTGTCAAATTTGTAAAATTTTGAAAAAGTGTGAAGCGAAGACCAAGTCGCAGCCTTGCAAATCTGTTCAACAGAAGCCTCATTTTTAAAGGCCCAGGTGGAAGCCACAGCTCTAGTAGAATGAGCTGTAATCCTTTCAGGAGGCTGCTGTCCAGCAGTCTCATAGGCTAAACGTATTATGCTACGAAGCCAAAAAGAGAGAGAGAGGTAGCCGAAGCCTTTTGACCTCTTCTCTGTCCAGAGTAAACGACAAACAGGGAAGAAGTTTGACGAAAATCTTTAGTTGCCTGCAAATAGAACTTCAGGGCACGGACTACGTCCAGATTATACAAAAGTCGTTCCTTCTTTGAAGAAGGGTTAGGACACAGTGATGGAACAACAATCTCTTGATTGATATTCCTGTTAGTAACTACCTTAGGTAAGAACCCAGGTTTAGTACGCAGAACTACCTTGTCTGAATGAAAAATCAGATAAGGAGAATCACAATGTAAGGCAGATAACTCAGAGACTCTTCGAGCCGAGGAAATAGCCATCAAAAACAAAACCTTCCAGGATAACAGCTTGATATCAATGGAATGAAGGGGTTCAAATGGAACGCCTTGAAGAACATTAAGAACTAAGTTTAAGCTCCACGGCGGAGCAACAGTCTTAAACACAGGCTTAATCCTAGTTAAAGCCTGACAAAAAGCCTGAACGTCTGGAACTTCAGCCAGACGTTTGTGTAGAAGAATAGACAGAGCAGAAATCTGTCCCTTTAACGAACTAGCAGATAAGCCCTTTTCTAAACCCTCTTGTAGAAAGGACAATATCCTAGGAATCCTAACCTTATTCCATGAGTAACTCTTGGATTCGCACCAATATAAATATTTACGCCATATCTTATGGTAAATTTTTTTGGTAACAGGCTTCCTAGCCTGTATTAAGGTATCAATAACCGACTCCGAGAAGCCACGCTTTGATAGAATCAAGCGTTCAATCTCCATGCAGTCAGCCTCAGAGAAATTAGATTTGGATGGTTGAAAGGACCCTGAATTAGAAGGTCCTGTCTCAGAGGCAGAGACCACGGTGGACAGGACGACATGTCCACTAGGTCTGCATACCAGGTCCTGCGTGGCCACGCAGGCGCTATCAGAATCACCGAAGCTCTCTCCTGTTTGATCTTGGCAATCAAACGAGGAAGCATCGGGAATGGTGGAAACACATAAGCCATGTTGAAGACCCAAGGGCTGTCAGAGCATCTATCAGCACCGCTCCCGGGTCCCTGGACCTGGATCCGTAACAAGGAAGCTTGGCGTTCTGGCGAGACGCCATGAGATCCAGATCTGGTTTGCCCCAACGATGAATCAGTTGAGCAAAGACCTCCGGATGAAGTTCCCACTCCCCCGGATGAAAAGTCTGGCGACTTAGAAAATCCGCCTCCCAGTTCTCCACGCCTGGGATGTAAATCGCTGACAGGTGGCAAGAGTGAGACTCTGCCCAGCGAATTATCTTTGAGACTTCCAACATCGCTAGGGAACTTCTGGTTCCCCCTTGATGGTTGATGTAAGCCACAGTCGTGATGTTGTCCGACTGAAATCTGATGAACCTCAGAGTTGCTAACTGAGGCCAAGCTAGGAGAGCATTGAATATTGCTCTTAATTCCAGAATATTTATTGGGAGGAGTTTCTCCTCCTGAGTCCATAATCCCTGAGCTTTCAGGGAGTTCCAGACTGCGCCCCAGCCTAGAAGGCTGGCGTCTGTTGTTACAATCGTCCAATCTGGTCTGCGAAAGGTCATCCCCTTGGACAGATGTGGCCGAGAAAGCCACCATAGAAGAGAATCTCTGGTCTCTTGATCCAGATTTAGTAGGGGGGACAAATCTGAGTAATCCCCGTTCCACTGACTTAGCATGCACAATTGCAGCGGTCTGAGATGCAGGCGCGCAAATGGTACTATGTCCATTGCCGCTACCATTAAGCCGATTACTTCCATGCACTGAGCTACTGACGGGTGTGGAATAGAATGAAGGACACGGCAAGCATTTAGAAGTTTTGATAACCTGGCCTCTGTCAGGTAAATTTTCATCTCTACAGAATCTATAAGAGTCCCTAGAAAGGGAACTCTTGTAAGTGGTAATAGAGAACTCTTTTCCACGTTCACCTTCCACCCATGCGACCTCAGAAATGCCAGAACTATCTCTGTATGAGACTTGGCAGTTTGAAAACTTGACGCTTGTATCAGAATGTCGTCTAGGTACGGAGTCACCGCTATGCCTCGCGGTCTTAGTACCGCCAGAAGTGAGCCCAGAACTTTTGTAAAGATTCTTGGAGCCGTAGCTAATCCGAAGGGAAGAGCTACAAACTGGTAATGCCTGTCTAGGAAAGCAAATCTTAGGTACCGATAATGATCCTTGTGAATCGGTATGTGAAGGTAGGCATCCTTTAAGTCCACTGTGGTCATGTACTGACCCTCTTGGATCATGGGAAGGATGGTTCGAATAGTTTCCATTTTGAATGATGGAACTCTTAGAAATTTGTTAAGGATTTTTAAGTCCAAGATTGGTCTGAAGGTTCCCTCTTTCTTGGGAACCACAAATAGATTTGAATAGAATCCCTGCCCGTGTTCCGTCCGCGGAACTGGGTGGATCACCCCCATTAGTAAGAGGTCTTGTACACAACCTAGAAACGCCTCTTTCTTTATTTGGTTTGCTGATAACCTTGAAAGATGAAATCTCCCTCGTGGAGAAGAAGTTTTGAAGTCCAGGAGATATCCCTGAGATATGATCTCCAACGCCCAGGGATCCTGGACATCTCTTGCCCAAGCCTGGGCGAAGAGAGAAAGTCTGCCCCCCACTAGATCCGTTTCCGGATAGGGGGCCCTCTCTTCATGCTGTCTTGGGGGCAGCAGCAGGTTTCTTGGCCTGCTTGCCCTTGTTCCAGGACTGGTTAACTTTCCAGCCCTGCCTGTAACGAGCAACAGCTCCTTCCTGTTTTGGAGCGGAGGAAGTTGATGCTGCTCCTGCCTTGAAGTTACGAAAGGCACGAAAATTAGACTGTTTGGCCTTTGATTTGGCCCTGTCCTGAGGTAGAGCATGGCCCTTACCTCCCGTAATGTCAGCTATAATTTCTTTCAAGCCAGGCCCGAATAAGGTCTGCCCTTTGAAAGGAATATTAAGCAATTTAGATTTAGAAGTCACGTCAGCTGACCAGGATTTAAGCCATAGCGCTCTGCGCGCTTGGATGGCGAATCCGGAGTTCTTAGCCGTAAGTTTGGTTAAATGTACAACGGCATCAGAAACAAATGCGTTAGCTAGCTTAAGTGCTTTAAGCTTGTTCATAATTTCATCCAATGGAGCTGTGCGAATGGCCTCTTCCAGAGACTCAAACCAGAATGCCGCCGCAGCAGTGACAGGCGCAATGCATGCAAGGGGCTGTAAGATAAAACCTTGTTGAACAAACATTTTCTTAAGGTAACCCTCTAATTTCTTATCCATTGGATCTGAAAAGGCACAACTATCCTCCACCGGGATAGTGGTACGCTTAGCTAAAGTAGAAACTGCTCCCTCCACCTTAGGGACCGTCTGCCATAAGTCTCGTGTGGTGGCGTCTATAGGAAACATTTTCCTAAATATGGGAGGAGGGGAAAAAGGCACACCAGGTCTATCCCACTCCTTGCTAATAATCTCTGTAAGCCTTTTAGGTATAGGAAACACGTCAGTACACACCGGTACCGCATAGTATCTATCCAACCTACATCATTTTTCTGGAATTGCAACCGTGTTACAATCATTCAGAGCCGCTAATACCTCCCCTAGCAATATACGGAGGTTCTCAAGCTTAAATTTAAAATTAGAAATCTCTGAATCCAGTCTCCCTGGATCAGATCCGTCACCCACAGAATGAAGCTCTCCGTCTTCACGTTCTGCAAACTGTGACGCAGTATCTGACATGGCTCTCACCTCATCCGCGCGCTCTGTCCTTAACCCAGAGCTATCGCGCTTGCCTCTTAATTCTGGCAATTTAGATAATACTTCTGTCATAACAGTAGCCATGTCTTGCAAAGTGATTTGTAAGGGCCTCCCTGATGTACTTGGCGCCACAAAATCACGCACCTCCTGAGCGGGAGGCGAAGGTACTGACACGTGAGGAGAGTTAGTCGGCATAACTTCCCCCTCGTTGTCTGGTGATAATTTCTTTACATGTAAAGCCTGACTTTTATTTAAAGTGACATCAATGCATTTAGTACACAAATTTCTATTGGGCTCCACATCGGCCTTTAAACATAGTGAACAAAGAGATTCATCTGTGTCAGACATGTTTAAACAGACTAGCAATGAGACTAGCAAGCTTGGAAATACTTTTCTAAATAAATTTACAAGCAATATAAAAAACGCTACTGTGCCTTTAAGAAGCACAAAAAGCTGTCACAGTTGAAATAACAATGAACCAAAATAGTTATAGCAACCAATTTTTCACAGTAAATGTATTAAGTTAGCAAAGGATTGCACCCACCAGCAAATGGATGATTAACCCCTTAATACCCAAAAACGGATAACAATTTAATAATTAACGTTTTTCTCACAGTCAAAACACACTGTCACAGGTCTGCTGTGACTGATTACCTCCCTCAAAATGAATTTTGAAGACCTCTGAGCTCTCTAGAGACGATCTGGATCATGGAGGATGAAGTAGACAGATTGTGACTGAATTTTTACTGCGCAAAAAAGCGCTAAAATAGGCCCCTCCCACTCATATTACAACAGTGGGGAAGCTCAGAAAACTGTTTCTATGCAGAAAACAAAGATGGCCATGTGGTAAAAATCATGCCCCAATAAGTTTTATCACCAAGTACCTCACAAAAAACGATTAACATGCCAGTAAACCTTTTAAACATACATTTGAAAAGTTATGAATTGTTATTAATAAGCCTGCTACCAGTCGCTTTTACTGCAGTTAAGGCTCATACATTATTTCAGTATTAACAGTATTTTCAGAGTCAATTCCATTCCTTAGAAAAATACATTCAGTGTACACACACTCATCAGCCTAATACCAGTCGCTATCACTGCATTTAAGGCTGAACTTACTTTACATTGGTATCAGCAGTATTTTCTCAGTCAATTCCATTCCTCAGAAAAATAATTACTGCACATACCTCATTTGCAGGGGGGCCCTGCATGCTATTCCCCTTCTCTGAAGTTACCTCACTCCTCAGATGAGAACAGCCAGTGGATCTTAGTTACGTCTGCTAAGATCATAGAAAACGCAGGCAGATTCTTCTTCTAATGCTGCCTGAGAATAAACAGCACACTCCGGTGCCATTTAAAATAACAAACTTTTGATTGTAGAAATAAACTAAGTTAAAAAACACCACAGACCTCTCACAGCGACCTATCTTTAGTTAGGCTGCAAGAGAATGACTGAATATGACATGTGAGGGGAGGAGCTATATAGCAGCTCTGCTTGGGTGATCCTCTTGCAGCTTCCTGTTAGGAAGAGATATATTCCATAAGTAATGGATGACCCGTGGACTGACTACACTTAAAAAGAGAAATTAAACTTGCATGGTTCAGATAGAGCAGGTAATTTTAAGACACTTTTAAATTCACTTCTATTTTCAAATGTGCTTCGTTCTCTTAGTATCCCTTGTTAAAAAATGAATACGCACACATCATACACTAGTGGGAGCTGCTGCTGATTGGTGCCTGCACACATTTGTCTCTTGTGATTGGCTAAATAGATGTGTTCAGCTAGCTGCTGATTGGTGCCTGCACACATTTGTCTCTTGTGATTGGCTAAATAGATGTGTTCAGCTAGCTGCTGATTAGAGCCTGCACACATTTGTCTCTTGTGATTGGCTAAATAGATGTGTTCAGCTAGCTGCTGAAGGTGCCTGCACACATTTGTCTCTTGTGATTGGCTAAATAGATGTGTTCAGCTAGCTGCTGATTAGAGCCTGCACACATTTGTCTCTTGTGATTGGCTAAATAGATGTGTTCAGCTAGCTTCTGATTGGTGCCTGAACACATTTGTCTCTTGTGATTGGCTAAATAGATATTTTCAGTTCCTGTCAGTAGTGCAATGTTGTCCCTTCAGCAATGGATGACAAGAGAATGAAGCAAATTTGATAATAGAATTAAATTGGAAAGTTTTTAAAATTGTATGTTCTATCTGAATCATAAGACATTTTTGGGGTTTACTATCCCTTTAAGTCCTTATATATTGTTTTATTCAGAGACCCAGCAAAGTCAAACTATACCATTATTTTATGTATATATCATGATGAGTAAGAAACCTGCAACAAAAAGTGTGAAAAAAAGAAAAATTATGCTTACCTGATAAATGTATTTCTTTTTCGGCACGATGAGTCCACGGATTATCTTAATTACTAATGGGATCCAATACCCAAGCTAGAGTACACAGATGATACAGGAGGGACAAGACAGGGAATCTAAATGGAAGGCACCACTGCTTGAAGAACCTTTCTCCCAAAAGCAGCCTCAGCCAAAGCAAAAGTGCCTAATTCAAAGAACTTTGAAAAAGTGTGAAGAGAGGACACAGTTGCAGCCTTGCAAATCTGTTCTACAGAAGCTTCATTTTTGAACGCCCATGAGGAAGCAACAGCCCTCGTGGAATGAGCCGAAACTCTCCAGAGAGGCTGCTGTCTAGCAGTCTCATAAGCAAAACGTATGATACCCAAAAAGAAAGAGAAGTAGCCGTAGCTTTCTGTCCCTTGCATTTTCCTGAGAAAACCACCAACAAAGAAGACTGACGACAGTCCTAAGTCACCTGCAGGCAAAACTTTAAAGCATGGACCACGTCCAAATTTTGCAGAAGTCTCTCCTTGTGAGAAGAAGGATTAGGACACAAGAAAAGAACAACAATCTCCTGATTAATGTTCCGATCAGAAACAACCTTAGGAAGAAATCCTAATTTAGTACGTAAAATTACCTTATCTGAATGGAAAATAAGGTAAGCAGACTCATACTGTAATGCTGAGAGCTCTGACACTCTCCGAGCAGAAGAAATAGCAACAAGAAATAAAACTTTCCAAGATAACAACTTAATATCTAAGGAATGCATAGTCTCAAACGAAGCCCCGTGAAGGACCCTGAGAACTAAATTTAGACTCCATGGAGGAGTAACTGGTTTTAACACGGGCCTGATCTTGACCAAGGTCTAACAAAATGATTGTACACCTGGGACATTTGCCAGACGTTTGTGTAACAAAATAGATAAAGAAAGAGTTGAACCCTTAGGGAAACTTGACAATAAACCTTTCTCCAAACCCTCTTGGAGAAAAACATAATTTATGTAAGAACTTACCTGATAAATTAATTTCTTTCATATTGGCAAGAGTCCATGAGCTAGTGACATATGGGATATACAATCCTACCAGGAGGGGCAAAGTTTCCCAAACCTCAAAATGCCTATAAATACACCTCCCACCACACCCACAATTCAGTTTAACGAATAGCCAAGCAGTGGGGTGATAAGAAAGGAGTAGAAAGCATCAACAAAAGGAAATTTGGAAATAATTGTGCTTTATACAAAAAAAAACATAACCACCATAAAAAGGGTGGGCCTCATGGACTCTTGCCAATATGAAAGAAATTAATTTATCATGTAAGTTCTTACATAAAACATAATTTATGTAAGAACTTACCTGATAAATTAATTTCTTTCATATTAGCAAGAGTCCATGAGCTAGTGACGTATGGGATATACATTCCTACCAGGAGGGGCAAAGTTTCCCAAACCTTAAAATGCCTATAAATACACCCCTCACCACACCCACAATTCAGCTTTGCAAATCTGATCAACCGAAGCTTCATTCCTAAACGCCCAGGAAGTAGAAACTGACCTAGTAGAATGAGCTGTAATCCTCTGAGGCGGAGTTTTACCCGACTCAACATAGGCAAGATGAATTAAAGATTTCAACCAAGATGCCAAAGAAATGGCAGAAGTTTTCTGGCCTTTCTAGAACCGGAAAAGATAACAAATAAACTAGAAGTCTTAATATTTCAAAGCTCTAACAATATCCAAAGAATGCAACGATTTCTCCTTAGAATTCTTAGGATTAGGACATAATGAAGGAACCACAATGTCTCTACTAATGTTGTTGGAATTCACAACTTAGGTAAAAATTCAAAAGAAGTTCGCAACACCGCCTTATCCTGATGAAAAATCAGAAAAGGAGACTCACAAGAAAGAGCAGATAATTCAGAAACTCTTCTGGCAGAAGAGATGGCCAAAAGGAACAAAACTTTCCAAGAAAGTAATTTAATGTCCAATGAATGCATAGGTTCAAATGGAGGAGCTTGAAGAGCCCCCAGAACCAAATTCAAACTCCAAGGAGGAGAAATTGACTTAATGACAGGCTTTATACGAACCAAAGCTTGTACAAAACAATGAATATCAGGAAGAATAGCAATCTTTCTGTGAAAAAGAACAGAAAGAGCAGAGATTTGTCCTTTCAAGGAACTTGCGGACAAACCCTTATCTAAACCATCCTGAAGAAACTGTAATATTCTCGGTATTCTAAAAGAATGCCAAGAAAAATGATGAGAAAGACACCAAGAAATATAAGTCTTCCAGACTCTATAATATATCTCTCTGGATACAGATTTACGAGCCTGAAACATAGTATTAATCACAGAGTCAGAGAAACCTCTTTGACCAAGAATCAAGCGTTCAATCTCCATACCTTTAAATTTAAGGATTTCAGATCCTGATGGAAAAAAGGACCTTGAGACAGAAGGTCTGGTCTTAACGGAAGAGTCCACGGTTGGCAAGAGGCCATCCGGACAAGATCCGCATACCAAAACCTGTGAGGCCATGCCGGAGCTACCAGCAGAACAAACGAGCATTCCTTCAGAATCTTGGAGATTACTCTTGGAAGAAGAACTAGAGGCGGAAAGATATAGGCAGGATGATACTTCCAAGGAAGTGATAATGCATCCACTGCCTCCGCCTGAGGATCCCGGGATCTGGACAGATACCTGGGAAGTTTCTTGTTTAGATGAGAAGCCATCAGATCTATTTCTGGAAGTTCCCACATTAGAATAATCTGAAGAAATACCTCTGGGTGAAGAGACCATTCGCCCGGATGCAACGTTTGGCGACTGAGATAATCCGCTTTCCAATTGTCCATACCTGGGATATGAACCGCAGAGATTAGACAGGAGCTGGATTCCGCCCCAACCAAAATTCGAGATACTCCTTGATGATTGATGTATGCCACAGTTGTGACATTGTCTATCTGAAAACAAATGAACAACTCTCTCTTCAGAAGAGGCCAAGACTGAAGAGCTCTGAAAATTCCACGGAGTTCCAAAATATTGATCGGAAATCTCACCTCCTGAGATTCCCAAACCCCTTGTGCCGTCAGATACCCCCACACAGCTCCCCAACCTGTAAGACTTGCATCTGTTGAGATTATAGTCCAGGTCGGAAGAACAAGAAGCCCCCTGAACTAAACGATGGTGATCTGTCCACCATGTCAGAGAGTGTCGTAAAATCGGTTTAAAGATATTAATTGAGATATCTTTGAGTAATCCCTGCACCATTGGTTCAGCATACAGAGCTGAAGAGGTCGCATGTGAAAACGAGCAAAGGAGATCGCATCTGATGCGGCAGTCCTAAGACCCAACATTTCCATGCATAAGGCTACCAAAGGGAATGATTGTGACTGAAGGTTTTGACAAGCTGATATCAATGTTAAACTTCTCTTGTCTGACAAGGACAGAGTCATAGACACTGAATCTATCTAGAAACCTAAAAAGGTTACCCTTGTCTGAGGAATCAATGAATTGATTGGTAAATTGATCCTCCAACCATGAACTTGAAGAAACAACACAAGTCGATTCGTATGAGATTCTTCGAAAATGAGAAGACTGAGCAAGTACCAAGATATCGTCCAAATAAGGAAATACCAAAACCCTGTTCTCTGATTACAGAAAGAAGGGCACCGAGAACCTTTGAAAAAAATTCTTGGAACTGAGGCTAGGCCAAACGGTAGAGCCAAAAAACTGGTAATGCTTGTCTAAAAAGAGAATCTCAGACACTAAAAGTGGTCTGGATGAATCGGAATATGCAGATACACATCCTGTAAATCTATTGTAGACATATAATGCCCTTGCTAAACAAAAGGCAGGATAGTCCTACAGTAACCATCTTGAATGTTGGTATCCTAACATAACGATTCAATAATGATAGATCCGGAACTGGTCTGAAGGAATTGACCTTCTTTGGTACAATGAAGAGATAAAATAAAACCCCAGCCCCTGTTCCAGAACTGGAACTGGCATAAATACTCCAGCCAACTCTAGATCTGAAACACATTTCAGAAATGCTGAGCCTTTGCTGTGTTAACTGGGACACGGGAAAGAAAAAAATCTCTTAGCAGGAGGCCTTAACTTGAAGCCAATTCTGTACCTTTCTGAAACAATGTTCTGAAACCAGAGATTGAGAACGGAATTGATCCAAATTTCTTTGAAGAAAACGTAATCTGCCCCATACCAGCTGAGCTGGAATAAGGGCCGCACCTTCATAGGTACTTAGGAGCTGGCTATAGGTTTCTATAAGGCTTGGATATATTCCAAACTGGAAATAGTTTCCAAACTGATACCGCTCCTGAGGATGAAGGATCAGGCTTTTGTTCCTTGTTGTGAGGAAAGGAACGAAAATGATTATTTACCCTGGAAAGAAAGGGAAAGCAAAGTTGACTTAGAAGACATATCAGCATTCCAAGTTTAATCCATAAAGCTTTTCTAGCTAAAATAGCTAGAGACATATACCTGACATCAACTCTAATGATATCAAAAGATGGTATCACCAATAAAATTATTAGCATGTTATAGAATAATAATAATGCTATAAAATTATGATCTGTTACTTGTTGCGCTAAAGCTTCTAACCAAAAAGTTGAAGCTGCAGCAACATCCGCTAAAAATATAGCAGGTCTAAGAAGATTACCTGAACATAAGTAAGCTTTTCTTAGAAAGGATTCAATTTTCCTATCTAAAGGATCCTTAAATGAAGTACTATCTGCCGTAGGAATAGTAGTACATTAGCAGGAGTAGAGACAGCCCCATAACCTTAGGGATTTTTGTCCCAAAAAACTCTAATCTGTCAGATGGCACAGGATATAATTGCTTAAACGTCTAGAAGGAGTAAATAAATTACCCAAATTATTCCATTCCCTGGAAATTACTTCAGAAATAGCATCAGGGAGATAAAACACTTCTGGAATAACTACAGGAGATTTAAAAACCTTATTTAAACGTTTACATTTAGTATCAAGAGGACCAGAATCCTCTATTTCTAATGCAAATAATACTTCTTTAAGTAAAGAACGAATAAATTCCATCTTGAACAAATACAAAGATTTATCAGCATCAACCTCTGAGACAGAAACCTCTGAACCAGAAGAACCATTATCAGTATCAGAATGATGATGTTCATTTAAAAATTCATCTGAAAAAAGAGAAGTTTTAAAAGACTTTTATGTATACTAGAAGGAGAAATAACAGACATAGCCTTCTTAATGGATTTAAAAAATAAAATCTCTTATGTTATCAGGAACACTCTGAAAATTAGATGTTGACGGAACAGCAACAGGTAATGTAACAGTACTAAAGGAAATTTTATCTGCATTAATAAGTTTGACATGACATGCAATACAAACAACAGCTGGAGAAACAGATACCAAAAGTTTATAGCAGATACACTTAGCTTGGTAGCTCCAGCACTGGGCAGTGATTTTCCTGAAGTATCTTCTGACTCAGTTGCAACGTGGAACATCTTGCAATATGTAAAAGAAAAAAACAACATATAAAGCAAAATTGATCAAATTCCTTAAATGACAGTTTCAGGAATGGGAAAAAAATGCCAGTGAACAAGCTTCTAGCAACCAGAAGCAAAAAATAATGTGACTTAAATAATGTGGAGACAAAAGTGACGCCCATATTTTTTAGCGCCAAAAAAGACGCCCACATTATTTGGCGCCTAAATGCTTTTGGCGGCAAAAATGACGCCACATCCGGAACGCCGACATTTTTGACGCAAAAAAACGTCCAAAAATGACGCAACTTCCGGCGACACGTATGACGCCGGAAACAGAAAAAAAATTTTGAGCCAAAAAAGTCCGCGCCAAGAATGACGCAATAAAATGAAGCATTTTCTGCCCCCGCAAGCCTAACAGCCCACAGGGAAAAAGTCAAATTTTTTAAGGTAAGAAAAAATGATTGAAACAAATGCATTTATCCCAAATATGAAACTGACTGTCTGAAAAATAAGGAATGTTGAACATTCTGAGTCAAGGCAAATAAATGTTTGAATACATATATTTAGAAATTTATAAACAAAGTGCCCAACCATAGCTTAGAGTGTCACAGAAAATAAGATTTACTTACCCCAGGACACTCATCTACATGTTTGTAGAAAGCCAAACCAGTACTGAAACGAGAATCAGCAGAGGTAATGGTATATATAAGAGTATATCGTCGATCTGAAAAGGGAGGTAAGAGATGAATCTCTACGACCGATAACAGAGAACCTATGAAATAGACCCCGTAGAAGGAGATCACTGCATTCAAATAGGCAATACTTTCCTCACATCCCTCTGACATTCACTGCACGCTGAGAGGAAAACCGGGCTCCAACTTGCTGCGGAGCGCATATCAACGTAGAATCTAGCACAAACTTACTTCACCACCTCCATCGGAGGCAAAGTTTGTAAAACTGAATTGTGGGTGTGGTGAGGGGTGTATTTATAGGCATTTTAAGGTTTGGGAAACTTTGCCCCTCCTGGTAGGAATGTATATCCCATACGTCACTAGCTCATGGACTCTTGCTAATTACATGAAAGAAAACAGCCATATTCCGCTGAAAAAATTAATCCACAACCCAAAAAAATAAGTTTATTTTCATTTTTGAAAGAAAAAAACTTAAATCAAAAGCAGAAGAATCAAACTGAAACAGCTGCCTGAAGGACTTTTCTACCAAAAACTGCTTCCGAAGAAGCAAATACATCAAAACGGTAGAATTTAGTAAATGTATGCAAAGAGGACCAAGTTGCCACTTTGCAAATCTGATCTAGTAGAATGAGCTGTAATTCTCTGAGGCGGGGCCTGACCCGACTCCAAATAAGCTTGATGAATCAAAAGTTTCAACCAAGAAAATAGCAGAAGCCTTTTGACCTTTCCTAGGACCAGAAAATAAAACAAATAGACTGGAAGTCTTCCTGAAATCTTTAGTAGCTTCCACATAATATTTCAAAGCTCTTACCACATCCAAAGAATGTAAGGATCTCTCCAAAGAATTCTTAGGATTAGGACATAAGGAAGGGACAACAATTTCACTACTAATGTTGTTAGAATTCACAACCTTAGGTAAAAATTGAAAAGAAGTCCGCAAAACTGCCTTATCCTGATGAAAAATCAGAAAAGGAGACTCACAAGAAAGAGCAGATAACTCAGAAACTCTTCTAGCAGAAGAGATGGCCAAAAGAAACAACCCTTTCCAAGAAAGTAGTTTAATGTCTAAAGAATGCATAGGTTCAAATGGAGGAGCCTGTAAAGCCTTCAGAACCAAATTAAGACTCCAGGGAGGAGAAATTGACTTAATGACAGGCTTAATACGAATTAAAGCCTGTACAAAAGAGTGTATATCAGGAAGTATAGCAATCTTTCTGTGAAATAAAACAGAAACAGCGGAGATTTGTCCTTTCAAGGAACTTGCAGACAAACCCTTATACAAACCATCCTGAAGAAACTGTAAAATTCTAGGAATTCTAAAAGAATGCCAGGAGAATTTATGAGAAGAACACCATGAAATGTAAGTCTTCCAAACTCTGTAATAAATCTTTCTAGAGACAGATTTACGAGCTTGTAACATAGTATTAATCACTGAGTCAGAGAAACCTCTATGACTTAGAACTAAGCGTTCAATTTCCATACCTTCAAATTTAATGGATTTGAGATCCTGATGGAAAAACGGACCTTGAGATAGTAGGTCCGGCCGTAACGGAAGTGGCCAAGGCGGGCAACTGGACATCCGAACCAGATCCGCATACCAAAACCTGTGTGGCCATGCTGGAGCCACCAGGAACACAAAAGACTGTTCCATGATGATCTTGGAGATCACTCTTGGAAGGAGAACTAGAGGCGGGAAGATGTAAGCAGGATGATAACACCAAGGAAGTGTCAGCGCATCCACTGCTTCCGCCTGAACATCCCTGGACCTGGACAGGTATCTGGGAAGTTTCTTGTTTAGATGAGAGGCCATGAGATCTATCTCTGGAAGACCCCACATCTGAACAATCTGAGGAAACACATCTGGATGGAGAGACCACTCCCCTGGATGTAAAGTCTGGCGGCTGAGATAATCCGTCTCCCAATTGTCTACACCTGGGATATGCACCGCAGAGATTAGACAGGAGCTGGATTCCGTCCAAGCAAGTAGCCAAGATACTTCTTTCATAGCTTGGGGACTGTGAGTCCCACCCTGATGATTGACATAAGCCACAGTTGTTATATTGTCTGTCTGAAAACAAATGAACGGTTCTCTCTTTAGCAGAGGCCAGAAATGAAGAGCCCTGAGAATTGCACGGAGTTCTAAAATATTTATTGGTAATCTCGCCTCTTGAGATTTCCAAACCCCTTGTGCTGTCAGAGATCCCCAAACAGCTCCCCAACCTGAAAGACTCGCATCTGTTGGGATCACAGTCCAGGTTGGCCAAACAAAAGAAGCCCCTACAACCAAACGATGGTGATCTATCCACCATGTCAGAGAGTGTCGTACATTGGGATTCAAGGATATTAATTGTGATATCTTTGTATAATCCCTGCACCACTGATTCAGCATACAAAGCTGTAGAGGTCTCATGCGAAAACGAGCAAAGGGGATTGCGTCCGATGCTGCAGTCATGAGACCTAAAACTTGCACATAGCCACTGAAGGGAATGACTGAGACTGAAGGTGCCGGCATGCTGCGATCAATTTTAAACGTCTATTTTCTGTTAGAGACAGAGTCATGGACACTGAATCTATCTGGAAGCCTAAAAAGGTGACCCTTGTCTGAGGAATCAAGAAACTTTTTTGGTAAATTGATCCTCCAACCATGTTTCCGAAGAAACAACACTAGTTGATTTGTGTGAAATTCTGCAGTACGTAAAGACTGAGCTAGTACCAAGATATTGTCCAAATAAGGAAACACCGCAATACCCTGTTCTCTGATTACAGATAGTAGGGCACCCAGAACCTTTGAAAAGATTCTTGGAGCTGTTGCTAGGCCAAATGGAAGAGCAACAAATTGGTAATGCTTGTCTAGAAAAGAGAATCTCAGAAACTGATAGTGTTCTGGATGAATCGGAATATGAAGGTATGCATCCTGCAAGTCTATTGTGGACATATAATGTCCTTGCTGAACAAAAGGCAGAATAGTCCTTATAGTCACCATCTTGAAAGTTGGTACTCTTACATAACGATTCAAAATTTTCAGATCTTCTTTGGTACAATGAATAGGTTTGAATAAAACCCCAAACCTTGTTCCTGAGGAGGAACTGGCATGATTACCCCTGAAGACTCCAGGTCTGAAACACACTTCAGAAAAGCCTGAGCTTTTACTGGATTTACAGGGATACGTGAGAGAAAAAATCTTCTCACAGGAGGTCTTACTCTGAATCCTATTCGATACCCTTGAGAGACAATGCTTTGAATCCAATGATTTTGGACAGATTTTATCCAAAAATCCTTGAAAAACCTTAATCTGCCTCCTACCAGCTGAGCTGGAATGAAGGCCGCACCTTCATGCGGACTTAGGGGCTGCCTTTGGTTTCCTAAATGGCTTGGATTTATTCCAATTTGAGGAAGGCTTCCAATTGGAAGCAGATTCCTTGTGGGGGGGAGGATTGAGTTTTTGTTACTTATTCTGACAAAAGGAACGAAAACGGTTAGAAGCCTTAGATTTACCCTTAGGTTTTTTATCCTGAGGCAGAAAAACTCCTTTTCCCCCAGTGAAAGTTGAAATAATAGAATCCTACTGAGAACCAAATAAATTATTACCTTGGAAAGAAAGAGATAGTAATATAGATTTAGATGTCATATCAGCATTCCAAGATTTAAGCCACAAAGCTCTTCTAGCTAATACAGCTAAAGACATGGATCTAACATCAATTTTGATAATATCAAAAATGGCATCACAAATAAAATGATTAGCATGTTGCAGTAAGCGAATAATGCTAGATATGTCAGAATCCAATTCTTGTTGCGCTAAATTCTCCAACCATAAAGTTGATGCCGCAACATCAGCCAAAGAAATAGCAGGTCTGAGAAGATGACCTGAATATAAATAGGCCTTCCTTAGATAAGATTCAAGCTTCCTATCTAAAGGATCCTTAAAGGAAGTACTATCTTCCATAGGAATAGTGGTACGTTTAGCAAGAGTAGAAATAGCCCCATCAACTTTGGGGATTTTTTCCCAAAACTCTATAGATTTTGCTGGTAAAGGATACAATTTTTTAAACCTTGAAGAAGGAATAAAAGAAGTACCTGGCTTATTCCATTCCCTAGAAATCATATCAGAAATAGCCTCAGGAATAGGAAAAACCCCTGGAGAAACCACAGGAGGTTTAAAAACAGCATTTAAACGTTTATTAGACTGAACGTCAATAGGACTGGTTACCTCAATATCCAAAGTAATTAACACTTCTTTTAATAAAGAACGCATATACTCCATTTTAAATAAATAAGTAGATTTGTCAGTGTCAATGTCTGAGGAAGGATCTTCTGTATCAGATAGATCATCATCAGAAGAGGTTAAATTATTATGTTGTTGGTCATTTGAAATTTCATCAGCTAAATGAGAAGTTTTAAAAGACCTTTAACGTTTATTAGAAGGTGGAAATGCAGACAAAGCCTTCAGAATAGAATCAGAAACAAATTCTTTAAAATGTACAGGTATATCATGCACATTAGAAGTTGAAGGAACTGCAACTGACAATGTACTATTACTGATGGAAACACTATCTGCATGTAAAAGTTTATCATGACAACTATTACAAATGACATTCGGTGAAATAATTTCTACAATTTTACAACAAATGCACTTAGCTTTGGTAGAACCGATATCAGGCAGCAATGTTCCAGCAGAAACTTCTGAGACAGGATCAGATTGGGACATCTTACACAATGTAAGAGAAAAAACAACATATAAAGCAAAATTATCAATTTCCTTATATGACAGTTTCAGGAATGGGAAAAAATGCAATAGCATAGGCCTCTGATAGAGAAAAAAAGCAAGAGGCAAACATACAAGGGGTATTGAAATAATGAAAAAGTTTGGCGCCAAGTATGACGCACAACGTAACGTAAACCTTTTTGGCACCAAACATAACCGGAAATGACACACTCGCGTCACTAATGACGCCGCCGTGTGAAAGGTCTCGGCGTCACGTATGACGCCAGTAATGACAAAGTTGCGTCATAAACGTATTTTTTCGCGCCAAAAACGACGCATTAAAGTTTAGCATTTGACGCACCCGCAGGCCTAATACCCGCAATTGCAAGAAGTAGTCAATTGAAAAAATACTAAACCCCAGGTAAGAAATACATTTCTTAAAATGTTTATATTCCCCAAATATGAAACTAACAGTCTGCTGAAGGAAATTCATGAACCTGACTCATGGCAAATATAAGTACAATACATATATTTAGAACTTTATATAAATGCATAAAGTGCCAAACCACAGCTGAGAGTGTCTTAAGTAATGAAAACATACTTACCAAAAGACACCCATCCACATATAGCAGATAGCCAAACCAGTACTAATACAGTTGTTAGTAGAGGTAATGGTAAATTGAGAGTATATCGTCGATCTGAAAAGGGAGGTAGGAGATGAATCTCTACGACCGAAAACATAGAACCTATGAAATAGACCCCGTTAGGGAAATCATTGTATTCAAATAAGTTATACTCCCTTCACGTCCCTCTGACATTCGCTGTACTCTGAGAGGAATCGGGCTTCAACAATGCTGAGAAGCGCATATCAATGTAGAAATCTTAGCACAAAAACTTACTTCACCACCTCCATAGGAGGCAAAGTTTGTAAAACTGAATTGTGGGTGTGGTGAGGGGTGTATTTATAGGCATTTTGAGGTTTGGGAAACTTTGCCCCTCCTGGTAGGATTGTATATCCCATATGTCACTAGCTCATGGACTCTTGCCAATTACATGAAAGAAAGACAAGATTCTAGGAACCCTAACTCTACTCCATGAGTAGCCCACGGATTCACAGCATAGAGATATTTACGCCATATCTTATGAAAAATGTTTCTATAGACAGGCTTACTAGCCTGAATCATGGTCTCAATGACCGAGTCAGAAAAACCTCTCTTGGAAAATATTAAGCGTTCAATCTCCAAGCAGTCAGTTTCAGAGAAACCAGATTTGGGTGAAAGAGGGGCCCCTTAATAAGAAGGTCCTTCCTCAACGGAAGTCTCCAAGGTGGCAGAGATGACATGTCCCCCCCAGATCTGCACACCAAATCCTGCAAGGCTAAACCGGTGCTATGAGAATCACCAATGCCCTCTCCTGTTTGATTCGAGCAATGACCTGAGGAAGAAAGCAAACGGAGGGGAAAAAAAACGTTGTTTCATTGACGATTTGATTTTTATCTGGAGTGGAAGTGAGATTGATGTGATAGAATTCATACAATACATTAACTCTAACACTATAGGCCTGAAATTCACGCATGAGCTTCAAAAGGTCAAGATAAATTTTCTTGACATAACTCTTAGTGGTAGTAAAGAAGGAAGAATTATCTCTAGCTTGTACAGAAAACCTATTTCTGGCAACTCCCTGCTACATGCAAGGAGCTGCCATCCCAAACATGTCCCCTATGCCATCGCTAAAGGCCAGCTCATCAGGGCAAAAAGAAATTGCACTGATGCAATAGAGGGCCAAGTTCAGATGAAAGAGGTCAATAAACGCCTTCTGCAGAGAGGGTATCAACGGAAAACTGTGAACAGGGCCTATAATGATGTTTCCAAACTACATAGATCAGATTTATTGCAAGATAGATCTAAAACTCTAGAGACACATAAAGGTGTCACTTTTGTAACTGATTACAGCTCACAATATGAAGATTTATGTAGAATTGTGAAACACCATTTTAAAATGCTCATTGCGGATGAAAGACTATAACGATGTGTTCAAGAAGGTGTGAGATTCTCCTTTCGGAGGAACCGCACACTAGGCAATATATTGTCCCCTACGGTTCTTAAAAAACCGTGGCTCACTAGTAAAGGTTCTTACAGATGTGGAAGCTCCAGATGTGGGGCATGTGATTATTTGATCATATCTGATACCTTTAGGTCCTCTGTTACAGGGAAGGTATATGACGTTAACTTCTGTCTAAATTGTACCTCTACATATGTTGTGTACTGCATCACGTGTACCCGATGCAGTAAACAATATGTGGGACTCACGACCAGGGATGTCAGATCAAGAATGAGAGAACATCGCTCTACCATACGTGTTGGAAAGGCGAGTAACCCGTTGGTAAATCACTTTGCAAAAGTACATAATAAAGATCTTTCTTGTTTCTCCTGGCAACCTATAGACATGATCCCCTATCCCAAGAGAGGAGGGGATAGAGATTTGATCTTGGGAAAAAGAGAGATGCTGTGGATCTTCAAATTAGAGACTAGGGTCCCCCATGGACTTAACTCCGAATTTGATCTTATCAACTACTGGGAGTAGGGGTTAGATCATCCTGGTTGGGGGTGTCCACAGTGTCTCTCGCCCCCCCCCCAGTCATATTGAATATTTATCAAGTTATCTGTGCTTACACTAACGTGTATGTGCACACATGTTCATACATATATCTTATATTATTTTAGCCTTTGTACTTAGTGCGATAAACCATTATATATTTTCTATGTTCAACTTTATAATTACAATTATGTTGTAGTTTATATTTCTAACATTAAGGTGCTCACTGGAGCCTCATCCTCTTTCTATATGGGAGAACACATTTAATTAAGGCTGGGATATATGATCCACCGGAGCTGACATTTTTCAGCTGTATGAGCATATCCCCCTATGGATGTGGCTACAATAGAGGAGTCCATACAGGCCGGTTTAATTATTGGTTGCACACTCATAGTATTAAGATCTTTGTGTATCATTGCTATTCCACATACTTTCAATGTACTTTTAGGAATTGTTACTTAATTAAATTTTATCATCACCCTAATCCTAATACATATCTCTAATATATATATGGCTACAGTCATATGATATATTTACAACTGAACAGCATCAAATATCTTTTTCCTTGACAATAATCTTCATGGGTGTACATACAAGTCCTTTGTGCATATTGTATTATTGTTCAATCATCTGTTCATTATCATTTGTATATATTATATATTTTTTATAATGTGATCTCATTTCTTCTATTCTTATCCTTTGGTCCAGGGTTATGGTCAGTATCAGGCACCTTTAAATGTATTTAGCACTTTAAGAGTAGTGACTTGATTTTAAACTCCCTCCTTGTTTTATTGGCGTCACTTTAATCAATGTGTGTATAAAATTGCACCTGGAATAGGCTCACCTATTCTATGATTATGGCTTACAGCCGAAACACGTAAGCAAGCCTATCCCTTGGTGCTTATGTGTGCGCTCTGTGAATGTATATTTTTTTATTCACTTATTGACCACCTGTTTTTAAACTATTTTTGAATAAAGGACTTTTACTTCTACACGTACATCAAGCCGTCCGCTTTTTTGCTCTCTCTTTATGGTAAGGGGAAAAAAAATGGAGCACACTTCCAGATGGAGTTCCCACTCCCCAGGATGAAAGGTCTGCCTGCTCAGGAAATCCGCCTCCCACTTGTCCACCCCTGGGCTGTGGATCGCCGACAGAACAGCGAGAATGGGCCTCCGCCCACTGAACTATTTTAGATACCTCTGTCATCACTAAGGAACTCCTCGTTCTTCCCTGATGATTGATGTAAGCCACTGACGTTATTTTGTTTCGACTGGAAACTGATAAACTGGACCGAGGCTAACTGAGGTCAGGCCAGAAGAACATTGTAGATCGCTCTCAGCTCCAGAATGTTTATAGGAAGAACAGACTCTGGCTGAGTCCAAGCCCCCTGAGCCCTTAAGGAGCCCCAGACTGCTCCCCACCTAGAAGGCTGGCGTCTTGTCACAATCCCCCAAGATGGTCTGCCAAAGCAAGTTCTCTGGGAGAGACAACCACCATTGAAGAAAATACCTTGTCTCCTGCTCCAGTCTTATAAGAGGAGACAAATCTGTATAATCTCCAATCCATTTCCTGAGTATGCTTAACTGCAGAGGTCTGAAATGGAACCGAGCAAACGGGATGATGTCCAATGCCGCCACCATCAGCCCGATTACCTCCATGCACTGACCCACTGAAGGCCGAGGAGTGGACTAAATTACTAGACAAGTATCTATAATCTCTGATTTCCTGACATTGTCAGAAAAATCTTCATTGATATGGAATCTATTATGGTTTCCAAGTAAGTTACCCTTGTGCTTGGGACTAAGGAACCCTTTTCTAAATTAGCCTTACACCAGTGAGATCGTGGGAAGGGAACACCATTTCCGTGTGAAATCTTGCTTGCTATAGGGATGACGCCTGGACTAGGATGTTGCCCAGATATGGCACCACTGCAATGCCCCGTAACAGGAGCACCGCCAACAGTGATCCCAGAGCCTTTGTGAAAACCGAGAGCTGTGGCAAGACCAAAAGGAAGAGCCACGAACTGAAAGATTTTGTCCAGAAAGACAAACCTTAGAACTTGAGACGATTCTTGTGAATGGCACATGAAGGTACGCGTCCTTTAAATCCACTGTTGACATAAATTGACCCTCTGGATCAAGGAAGAATGGAACAAATAGCTTCTATCTTAAAGGACGGTACACTAAAAAAAAAAAATTGTTTAGACTCTTGAGATTTAAAAAGTGGTCTGAAGGTTCCCTCTTTTTTTTTTTTTTTGGGAACCACAAACCGATTGGGATAAAAATCCAGACCCTGTACTTGTATTGTAACTGGAACAATCACTCCCAGGTCTGAGAGGTCTCCCACGCAGATAATCTTGAAAGCAGAAAACCTGCCTCTGGGAGGAAAACTTTGGAACTCTAAATTGTATCCCCAGGACACCATTTCTATTGCCCAGGGATCCTGAACATCTCAAACCCAAGCCTGAGTGAAGAAGGAAAGTCTGCCCCTATAAGATCCAGTCCCGGATAGGGGGTTATGTCCTTCATGCTATCTTTGATTCAACAGCAGGCTATTTAAAAACTTTTTTTTTTTTTTTTAAATTCTTTAAATTTCAAAAGAGATTATTTACATCAAGCCAGATCCTAACAAGGACTCCCCCTTGTAAGGAATCGCTAAAAGCTTAGACTTAGAGCATAAATCCGTAGAAAAAAGCTCTAACCATAAGGCTCTGTGAGATGGAACAGAAAAACCTGAAACCTATGCTCCCAGTTTGATAACTTGAAGAGAAGAATTTGCAATAAAGGAATTAGTCAATTTGAAAGCTTTTATCCTATCCTGGATTTTATCCAGAAGAGTTTCTGACTTAGTAGCATCAGACAACACATCAAACCAATATACCGTCGCACTAGTGACGGTAACCAAATACACAGCTGGTTGCCATTGTAAACCTTGGTGTACATCCTTTTTCTGATTTTTGGCCATAGGACCTGTGAAAAAACAACAACTATCTTCTAGGGGAATAGTAATCCTCCTAGCTAAATTGAAAACTATTTCTAGCTGAGTTGACTATGGGAAACATCTCTTCAAATATAGGAAATGCGGTCTCTTCCATTCCTTATAACTTACTGAACGCACCAGGAAAGAGTACACCAGTAGCATTGTAGTCTCCCAGAGTAGCTAAAACCTCCTAAAATAACAAATGGAGATATGGAAGCTAGAAAACTGAAGAAAACCAACCTCAGGAACAAATAAAATATTATTCATCTGAGTCTGAAAATTCTCTCCCAGATAATCCCGAGTATCTTCCCCTTTCAGGCAACAGGGAAGAACCATTCGGAATAGCAACTACTAAATCAATCACCCTAAATGATTGAAAATAATTCCTCTAGTTATGATTTCTACTACGTGGGAAGAACATAAAAATGCATGAAATGCAAAGTAACTCCAAAAGGAGTGTGAGAGGAAGCGCAGGGCACTGCATGTGGGACACTATAGGAGAAATTGTGGCATAGATTGACCATTGTCAACAGACTCCTAAACAGTAAAAACCTTAGAAGGATTAGGAATTTTACTAAAAATTGAAACATAAAAAACGTTACTGTCTCTTTAAATTTTAAGAAAAAAGAGGGAACCTTGATTTTTTGTGTGCTCTTGTACCATCCAAGTCACAAAGGATGAATTAAGCAAATAATCAACTGAAAATCTGTTAATAAAATTAACATATAAAAAACGTTACTGCGCTTTAAATTTTAAACTGTAACTTTTTTTTTTTAAATTGTTGAGTGCATGAATGAGATAGATTAGCCAGCAAGTATTGTAGCACCTACTTACACCTCAGATATTTTGCAGAGGTGCCCATTTAAATGCATAAGACTCATTTAACACCTTAGTTGGTTCCAACATAAAAGATATGTAACCTCTTTATTCCATTTTTTTTTTTCAAATCTCCTTACAAGAGGTACTATAACTATACATGTTAAAAACATATGGTATTAACATTTCTAGGGGGTTCTTATACCAACTGTATGCTAAAACGAACTGCTTTGTGTAGAATACTTAATGCTAAAATTGAAACAATCCTCAGACTTCAGATAAGGCTGCTGAGGTGACTTGCCACCGGATTAGGACCCTAATATGATCAAAGGCATGCAGGGAATGAAATGCAGTAACAACAGCAGGCAAACAACAGCAGAGAAGATTCCGATTCAACAATTAGTGCTATGTGAAAAGGCGCGCAAATCGCGCAGCATAGCTCCGCCCATTGTGGGTGTATCGTTCCCGGGCAGCTAAACCCCTATTAGAAACACCTCTGTCAGTCATCATGGCAGCATTAACAGGCACATCTCGCGATCGGCCCTATTTGTTAAATAAAGTCCTGGGAGTAATAACCTGCTCAAAAAGATCACTATGTTAAAAAACTCCCGGTCGGCTAGTAATATAAAAGTAAGAAAACTATCACACTTGCTATTTAGCCACCAGCTTGGTGAGCCACTAATACTTGCTTTGATGGCTCCGTTATGGCTGATGTATAGCCCCTTAGCTATGAAAACCTATGTCCCATACAGCCCCAGTGCCTGCGTTCAACTGTCCCCAAGTGTTCCCTAAAACTCTGAGGGAATCTACCTCTAAACCTCTGATAAGAAGGCTAAATCCAATGAGGAAAAAATAAAAACAAAGTGCCCAACTTTCTTCTGAGTCTCTTACTTCACCCCCAGA
>NC_069503.1:1156700374-1156777874 GCF_027579735.1 Bombina bombina | reverse complement strand
ATCTTATACAGCTCACGCTCTCTGTGCATCTCAGGTTATGTGACCGCATCAGTGGTTTGTCTATTTAGCAGGCATTCCAAAGATCCTAAAAGATAGTGTAGGGAAGGGGATGCTTTATTTGTTTTGTGTTACGAGTATGTAGAGGTCAGCCACAGTGCTCTGTTCTATGTACATCAATTTATAATGTCACATAACCTGAGATGCACAGAGAGCGTGAGCTGTATAAGATGTGCAATAAACTGATCGGGACTCCGGGAGCTTGGATAGAAAAAACATAGGGGTAATATTTATGAGACAGCAGCTGTCTCCCTGAGCAGTGTGTTGGGCGGTCCCTCTTTCACTCGCACTACAAGTAAGATTAAAAAATAGAGTAAATACATTTTGTTTTTAAAAAATGATAATGAATTATTAGTTTACAGATGAGGCCAGTTCAAAAGATACTATTTAGGGTTAAAACACTAAGATAATCACTGTAGATTTAGTCATGCTGTGCTCAGTGTGCTGTCTACAACTCTACAGACGTGCGCGCTCACAGCAAAGCAGAGACTTCTGGGAGGTTTGTCTACACATAACTTTCTGCCATGTCTGCACGGAGCGGTCAGAAAGTGAAATAAATGTAAAAAAAGAAAAAAAAAGTAAACATATAATAAAAATAAATAGCAAATTACATTTAAAAAAACAAAAGAAACATTATGAATAAAAAAAACCAAACAACCTAATGACAAGTGTTTAAAGTCCCTTTAAATCCGGTAGTGAGTTGTTGTTTTTTTATCAGGGCTGGTGCAAAAACAGCTTGCTGATAAAAATTAGTGATATTGTGGTATAGGATGCTGTAAGTACAGCTGGAGGTAAATTCCTTGTGGTGGTTTTGAGCTCTGAAAAGCTCCCAGAGTTCAGGTGGATAAGTTGGTGTTTATGATGGAAAACCATAATAAATAGTTACATGAACTGCTGTAAATACAGCTAGATGATGATTCCTTGTGGTTTTTTGAGCTCTAGATAGCTCACAATATCCGGATGGATGTGGATTCTTAAGCCTGTCAGTGACAGGGTCCGTTGCTGAAGTGTTTGAAGCTTGGTCTCCCTGGACAGGAAGTGACGTCAGAAGTGGGCGTGCCCTTACGCGTTTCGTGAATTACATTCACTTCATCAGAGGGTATCACTAATTTTTATCAGCAAGCTGTTTTTGCACCAGCCCTGATAAAAAAAAAAACTCACTACCGGATTTAAAGAAATATACTATATTGGTTTGCATACATAAAGTTTATACCATACTCCAGCGAGGAGAAGCCTTTCAAGTATAAAGAAGGGGAAAAGAAATAAACAGCAACAAGGAAAGAAATTCAGCAAAAAGAATTAAAGTGTCTCTACCTAACTCCAGAGAGGAGAAGTTTGTCTGAAATACCAACATATTTCTACTCCAGGGATATCAAGATTTCCACCTGCTAAAAGTTTCTGCATACCAGCTGGAAACAGCTTTACCACAGATAGGGATTACATCCCCTCCATGCTTCCAACATACCTCACATGTTTGAGGTAAAATAAGGTGAGCACATTTAAATCTCACGTTTAGTTTTTGATTGCCTAGTACTGACATACTGCACCATAATTTGGTTTTGTTTTTGTTTTTCTCCATTCTATGTGCGCTGAACTCTGAAACTCAACTCCATACCTTTTTCCTTCACATTCCATTTGATGATGGTGGAATATTCAGAAACTTGCTGCCATTGAAATATATCAGGAGGAACTAATTAGAGCAAAATAACCATTTGCAACATACACAGCGCAGATCAAGAAACACCCAAGCAACACTATATATATATATATAATATAATATATATGTGTGTGTTTGTATGTGTGTGTGTGTGTATATATATATATATAATATATATGTGTGTGTGTATGTATATGTGTGTATTGTCAGGGTACACGTAAATGACATATATATATATATATATATATATATATATATATATATATATATATATATATATATATGTAAATAGGACAGGGGAATGTGTTTATGTATGAAACCATATTTTTATCAGGTATTATTAAAATGGGATTGCAATTCCGATGTCAGGATTTAACTCAAAAACCCAGATGATTTGAATACACATCTCAAGACTTAAATACAGACAGGATGTCTCCAGAGACTTTAAAAGACAACATTTGCTCCCTAGCTGGAGGTGAAAAACTTCAAGGAAAAGCAATTTGTTTAAAAAGGAACTGGTAATTGGCACAGGCTTGTAAAATGACCATGTTTATTTAACTATATACAGAGTTTTATGGTTGAGATAGTATAAGACCATTAAGCCATTTCAAGAGACCATGGGCCCGATCCGATATGCAACGTCGCCCGCAAAAGCCGTTGACGCCAAATTTTGCACTTGTTTGGTATCCTATATACGGCGTAACATAGATGTTACGCTCGTATATTTCACCCTTCGGCCGTAGTTTTTTGGCCCATAGACTGGTATAGAAAAGCCGCGCAGTTTGGTATCCAATATACAGCGTAAGGACTTACGTGGCGAAAATGGAGAAATCTTACTCCATTTTCACCTCGCCACAAAATGCAGGCGTAGTAGGCCTTACGCTGAGTATTGGAGCCCCGTAACTCCCTAAACTGCCTGCAAAATAAAACCTAACACCTAACACATGCGCAATGTCTATCTACCTGTCAACCACAATCCCTAATAAAGTGTTTAACCACTAAACTGCCGCTCCTGGACCCCGCCGCCACCTACATTAAATATATTACACCCTAATCTGACCCACCCCTACACCGCCGCCACCTACATTAAATGTATTACCCCCTAATCTGACCCCCCCTACACCACCGCCACCTATATTAAACATATTACCCCCTAATATGATCCCCCTACACTGACGCCACCTATATTAACTATATTAACCGCTAATATGATCCCCCTACACCGCCGCCACCTATATTAACTATATTACCCCCTAATATGATCCCCCTACACCACCGCCACCTATATTAACCCCTAATATGATCCCTCTACACCGCTGCCACCTATATTAAATATATTACCCCCTAATATGATCCCCCTACACCGTCGCCACCTATATTAAATTTATTAACCCCTAATCTGAGCCCCCTACACTGCCGCCACCTATATTAACTATATTACCCCCTAAACCTAAGTATAACCCTAACACCCCCTAACTTAATTATTATTTAAATAAATCTAAATAATATTAATATTATTAACTAAATTATTCCTATTTAAAACTAAATACCTATAAAATAAACCCTAAGATAGCTACAATATAATTAATAATTACATTGTAGCTATTTTAGGATTTATATTTATTTTACAGGCAACTTTGTATTTATTTTAACTAGGTACAATAGCTGTTAAATAGTTAATAACTATTTAATAGCTACCTAGTTAAAATAATTACAAAATTACCTGTAAAATAAATCCTAACCTAAGTTACCATTACACTATCAATAAATTAATTAAATAAACTACAATTATCTAAACTAAAATACAATTAAATAAACTAAACTATATTACAAAAAACAAACAAACACTAAATTACAAAAGATATAGCTTCAGAACTAAAGAAGAACAAACACGGAGCGCAAAGGAAAAATCAGAAAAAATATCATAGTGCAGTATGTCTAAATAAAATGACAAGCACAAAACAAACTCACAAGTATGACCTCAAACAGTTTGAGGTATGTGTATAGTGTTGGTATAGGTGACTCTTAAAGTGAAGGTAAAGTTTTTACTTTCTGCAAGGATTATTTAATCTATCACCTTGTAAAATAAACTGTCGCTAACTTATTATTTTTTTTTTAACCTTACATATTTCGTTAGTAAATGTATTTGGTTCTCCCCTACCGTTCCGTTAAAGATCCGCCCACGATCCATTTCCTGTCTGTTTGTAAAGAGCGTGCCTACAATGCTCGTGCCCGGACAAGATAACCAGTGCGCATGCGGCAATCCTCGACGACGGTGCACAATGCGCATGCGTTAATGCTTGTTATAAACAAGCTTGCTACGTATTGATGGTTTTGTTAGTAAACTTGCGCTAAACGGGGCCGCGCCAGGGAGAGGAAGGAATCTTACGCATGCGCAGAGCTTAGACGATAGCGGTGACGTCAAATGACGGCCGCCTAACGGCCAGCAAATCAGCCAATAGAATTACAGTAGCTCTCATCCGATTGGCTGATTTGAATTTGAAGGCTCAAATCAGCCAATAGGAATTCAAGGGACGCCATTTTTAATTGCGTACCTTGAATTCCTTTTCAGTGTACGGCGGAGATCGTATGAAGAGGATCCTCCACGCTCCATGGCTCCGCGGTCTTCAGTTCCAGCGTCGCCGGTCTTCAGTTCCAGAGTGGACAATCTTCAGCTCCGCGGTCATCGGTCTTCAACTCCTCCGCTCCGCGCCGGATGGTTCCTGGAAGAAGAAGAGGTCGCCGCTTGGAAGAAGACTTCACCGCCTGGAACAGGACCTTCTCCGCCGGTCTTCAGGACAGGTAAGGAGCACTTGGGTGTTAGACTTAGGTTTTTTTAAGGGAGGATTGGGTGGGTTTTAGAGTAGGGGTGTGTGGGTGGTGGGTTGTAATGGGGGGGGTTGTTTTTTTTTTTTACAGGTAAAAGAGCTGATTACTTTGGGGCAATTCCCCGCAAAAGGCCCTTGTAAGGGCTGGTTATAGAGCTGATTACTTTTGTAATTTAGTTTAGGGTAGGGACATTTTATTATTTTGGGGGGCTTTTTTAATTTATTAGGGGGCTTAGATTAGGTGTAATTAGCTTAAAATTCTTGTAATATTTTTTTGTAATTTAGTATTTGTTTTTGTAATATAGTTTAGTTTATCTAATTGTAATTTAGTTTAGATAATTGTAGTTTATTTAATTAATTTATTGATAGTGTAGTGTTAGGTGTAATGGTAACTTAGGTTAGGATTTATTTTACAGGTAATTTTGTAATTATTTTAACTAGGTAGCTATTAAATAGTTATTAACTATTTAATATCTATTGTATCTAGTTAAAATAAATACAAAGTTACCTGTAAAAATAAATATAAACCCTAAAATAGCTACAATGTAATTATTAATTATATTGTAGCTATCTTAGGGTTTATTTTATAGGTAAGTATTTAGTTTTAAATAGGAATAATTTAGTTAATAATATTAATGTTATTTAGATTTATTTAAATAATAATTAAGTTAGGGGGTGTTAGGGTTAGACTTAGGTTTAGGGGGTAATATAGTTAATATAGGTGGCGGCGGTGTAGGGGGATCATATTAGGGGTTAATATAGTTAATATAGGTGGTGGCGGTGTAGGGGGATCAGATTAGGGGTTAATATATTTAATGTAGCTGGCAGCGGTGTAGGGGGATCAGATTAGGGGGTAATACATTTAATGTAGCTGGCGGCGGGGTCCGGGAGCGGCGGTTTAGGGGTTAATATATTTATTATTAGGAGTGAGAGGGGGGATTGCGGATAAAGGGGTATACGTGTCGGGCTATTTTTGGGAGGCGTGTTAGACAGTTACGGGAGATTTCATATTTAGTTTTTTTAGGCGGCGGCAGTGTCTAAAGTGCCGTAAGTCACTGGCAACTCCAGAAATTTGTACTTACGCTTATTTCTAGACATCGCTAGTTTGTCTGACTTACGGCACTTTAGCAACTGTCGGCGCCGTATATGTGATAGCCTGATGTGTGAGGTGAAACTACGGGCAGCGCAGGTTTCCACGCTTGCGCCAAAACCTGCGCCGTATATCGGATCGCGCCCCATATGTTTTACTACCTGGAAATGTGTGATAAACTTCCTACTCATCACAGAGGAGCCTATAAGTCTATTTAAGGTGACATATTTTGTAAGAACTTTAACCATTTACATTGGAATGCAAATTAATCCCTGCTGTGTCATTGGAAATTGACCAGCAGAGACACATGTTATAATATACTGCTTAAATTAAAAAAATATATATTTTTTTCCTTTATACAGCCTAAAAGTTTAAATGACTATATAACAATCTATGGTCTGCTGGATTTTGTATAATTTTGAACACTGCATAGAAATGAATATATATATATGTGGAAGATGGATTAAAATTTTGTAATAGATTAAATGGCAATTGCAATAAACCCATTGTTAAAAGACAGCATAGATATTAATACATGTGTATATATATATATATATATATATATATATATATATATATATACACATGTACATATATTCAGACAACATATTATATTAAATAAATAATTGCTGTATTGAATAATAACTACATTGATAATATTGCAAATAGACATATGAAAGCTTAAATCATTTCTAACAATTATTTCTATTTCTATTGCAGGCAACAATTGGTCATAGGCATCAATTTATATATTCAGAATTTGTTAGAAATGTGAAACATGCTGTATTTGCATGAATGCAATATCAGGATTTTAAATGCTATCAATCTGGAATAATTAGCAGTATAATTACTTTAATATAATATGATGTTAAAGACACATGATGTTTCATATTAAAATAATCAGAAAATTCACATGGTGCTATCCTGCCTGGAATTCGGATTGTAAGTAATTAATGCAATGTTATAGTATTATTTAATATAATCATTATATGGGAAATATTGTAAAATGTTTAGAAATGGTTAAATGAATCTGTTTTGTTTATCATGTGGCCCGCCGATGGACAGAATCCGGTGTTGCGATGCAGGAATTACAGATAGAGGACAATTGGTTGCTAACAAAGGTGCATTTTCCCTAGCAACCATATATCCCAGGCTGCCCAATCAGAAGGGACAAGGTTTCCGAAGGGCCACCCATATTCCTCACCTATGATTAGAGAATATAAGTGGAAGGCAGGATGAGTAAAGGAGACTGGCTGCTAAGGATTTTGCTAAACTGACTGAAAACTGTTGCGTGGGAGACAGTCAAACTATAAGCAAAGTGGGCCATACTTTTTCTTATCAATTGCCATTACACTTATTTTTATATGAGGTGAGATTGTTCCTGTTACAAACTGCTGTTTGTAACTGGCCCTTTAAATGGAAAATTGCCCTGCTTCCCTGGATTTTGGAGAAGCCTATTTGCCAGCCTCCTTCCACATGACTATGGCCCCTGGAAGATTGTGCCCCTGAAAACATATTAACTTTTATTGGGTGTGTATGGCCCTTTAAGAACCGTCTGGGGACATATTGTGACTTTGGTGAACAATGCCCCTTTAAGACTATGTCCCCAGACCTGTGAAATGACTTGTCCCTGGCTTTCTCCCACTTGGTTCAGTTTCATTGTGTGCCATTAAGAGTTAAATTTTGTTCAGCTTCAAGAAACCTATTCTAAATACAAGTCTGCTGGGATTAGCTCTAATTAGGTTTAGTGATCAACTTTCCCATTGTCTAATCAGACTAGTATTGATAAGGTGGACTGCATTGTTTTATTGTGTGTAAAATGTTATCTGCTGAAGTAATGTTGTGGCCTGTCAAAGGGAGTGTCTCTATCTAATATCAAATGTGTGATGGGGGATTTTATGCCTCCCCCTGAGAGTGTCCTGTTTGCATGTAACCTCAATAAAAAGCAGGCTGTGTGCTCCAGCACATCAGACCTATGTTGACCCTCTAACTTGAAGCTTTGACTCATGTTTGTAGGATACAGCTTATAATCACTACAGGGATTGCTATGTTTTTCATACTCCCTTAGCTACAGGGATTGCTACAGAAGGAAGAGGTTCGCCTACTGGAGCCTAGTCGTAGGTCCAGGGCGCAGAGCAGACGGCGAGATACCAGCCCAGCAGCGGTGGTTCATATAGTCTGCATTACTGATGGTGGCTACGCAGTAGTTATAGAGTCTACCATGCTGCTGCTCCTTTGGTGAGCGCTAGGAGCATCCTTTTCTACGGTCCAACTTCCAGCCAGCCTGGAGGCAACCGTAACATTTGGCGGCAGCGGTGGGATCGCGTCCTAGCGCAAGGAGCAGCACCACAACAGCACTGGTATCGTAGGAGAGTAATTGAGGGCAACGCTAGCCACTGCGCAGCGTCCCTACCTACAGCAGCATGGAGCTGACAAGACACTGGTCAGAACCCTGTGAAGAGCACCTCAACCTGATCTGTCGCTATGAGGGCGCTGATTTCGTTCCAGAGGTAAAGAGGCGGCTAGTCCGATATGGTCCAGACCCTGCACAGGAGGTAGTCAGTCGCCTCATCCGGGAATTGGCTACTGAGAACGAAGCGGCACGAGCCTTTGAACGCCAACTGTGGAGTTTGAGGGTATGGACACCTGGTCTCTCTCCCCAGCCGCAGCATGTTCCACAGGGAGAGGAGAGCAGCGACCTCCCTCCCCAGCGGCAGTATACTGTGCAGAGGGAAGAGACAACCGGTCTCCTTCCCCAACCCCAACCCCAACCAGAGATACCAGAGGCAGCAGGCCTCATAGACTGGTCCTGGGAGGACCCCCAGCAGGCAGGTGGAGATGGGACCGCAGTCTCTCTACCGGCCCTACAGGGATGCTGGGCAGGCGGCCCAGATCCCCAGCGACAGACCCAGCTACAGGGAGGGGAGAGCATCGACCTCCCTCCCCAGCCGGAGTGTGCCTTCCAGGGAGAGGAGACAACCGGTCTCTCTCCCCAGCCGCAGCATGTTCCACAGGAAGCGGAGAGCATCGACCTCCCTTCCCAACGGCCGCCGGAGTATCAGGAGGAGGAGGTAAGCCAATCTCCCCCTCCCCAGCTAACTCCTAACTTGGGCCCAGGGTTAACAGTGGAGATGTTAACCCCCACTGACCCCCACGTTCCCTTTGCCACCGGGCAGGACTATGCCCCAATTCCCCCAGCAGAAGAGCTGGCATCAGGACAGAGCGCTGCTGGCCTCTGCCCTACAGACCTTGTCCTTGTTACAGGACTGGCCTGCAAACCCCTCACCCCAGCAGAAGCGCTGGCACCAGGGCAGAGTGCCGCTGGCCTCTGCCCCCCAAGTACCATCAGCTATTTGCCCAGCTGCGCCAGGAAGGCCGAGGATGCTACACTTTCATCCTACAACCTGGAACTTACAGGCCAGTACTACGTATTGTGGGGGGGCTACTTTGCTGCTAACGATTATTTGTGGGTGGGTTGCGAGACTAACTTAGGCACTGACCGGCAGAAGGTCAGGTGCCTGGTTAGTCTCCCTCCAAAAGGGGAGATATGTTACAAACTGCTATTTGTAACTGGCCCTTTAAATGGAAAATTGCCCCGCTTCCCTGGATTTTGGAGAAGCCTATTTGCCAGCCTCCTTCCACATGACTATGGCCCCTGGAAGATTGTGCCCCTGAAAACATATTAACTTTTATTGGGTGTGTATGGCCCTTTAAGAACCGTCTGGGGACATATTGTGACTTTGGTGAACAATGCCCCTTTAAGACTATGTCCCCAGACCTGTGAAATGACTTGTCCCTGGCTTTCTCCCACTTGGTTCAGTTTCATTGTGTGCCATTAAGAGTTAAATTTTGTTCAGCTTCAAGAAACCTATTCTAAATACAAGTCTGCTGGGATTAGCTCTAATTAGGTTTAGTGATCAACTTTCCCATTGTCTAATCAGACTAGTATTGATAAGGTGGACTGCATTGTTTTATTGTGTGTAAAATGTTATCTGCTGAAGTAATGTTGTGGCCTGTCAAAGGGAGTGTCTCTATCTAATATCAAATGTGTGATGGGGGATTTTATGCCTCCCCCTGAGAGTGTCCTGTTTGCATGTAACCTCAATAAAAAGCAGGCTGTGTGCTCCAGCACATCAGACCTATGTTGACCCTCTAACTTGAAGCTTTGACTCATGTTTGTAGGATACAGCTTATAATCACTACAGGGATTGCTATGTTTTTCATACTCCCTTAGCTACAGGGATTGCTATAGAAGGAAGAGGTTCGCCTACTGGAGCCTAGTCGTAGGTCCAGGGCGCAGAGCAGACGGCGAGATACCAGCCCAGCAGCGGTGGTTCATATAGTCTGCATTACTGATGGTGGCTACGCAGTAGTTATAGAGTCTACCGTGCTGCTGCTCCTTTGGTGAGCGCTAGGAGCATCCTTTTCTACGGTCCAACTTCCAGCCAGCCTGGAGGCAACCGTAACAGTTCCTATTAAGAAATACTGGATATCAATTGGTGTTCATCTTGGTAATGTATTAAAAGATTGCTGTAGTAAATAAATTTAAAGAGCAGATTGTATTTTAGCTCATATTCATAGTCTGTGTATTGTTAAACATATATCCTTAAAGCTAAGTTTGTTTTATCTGTGCAAATATAGAGTTATAACTCAGAGTTTGATTGTTGGCACAAATAATATATATATAACTTCTAGTGTTTCAATTAGAGTATATATACTGTCCTATTGTTTAACTAAGCATTGTTTAAAATTGTATTGCTTGGATGTTAACACGATGAGATTCCAAGATCTTTAACTGCTAACTGAATGAAAGGCTATTGTGAATAAGGTAAACGTGTATAAACTCTGCATAGCATATTTTAATAGTTTTTAAATGTGTATAGTATTGATTCACATTCTGATCCCTACAAATATATTCCAATGTGTTCATCGATATTAACTAATAAAAAGAATTCAGAAATTTATATTAATTTTATTGTCTTAGCATATGCATATTTGATTGTGGGTTTTGTTTAAAGAAAGATTGTTAAATATATTAAGTTGTAACCCTGCCATATACTCATTATTTGGAGAGTACTGCTAAGATTCTTATAAATATACTAACATATTATATGGAGGCACTTGCATGAGATATGATTAATATTTATGATATTGATATAATATATTTGTAATAAATAGAAATTATTATAAAAGAGAAAAAATTTCATATTTCGAAATTAATATTTTCAAAATAGTTAATTTTTTTGAAGATTGAAATATTGATGTTCATATTTCGAGATTGATATTTTGAAATATTATTAAAGATTAATTTTTGAAAAATTTATAAAAATATAGATTTCTCCAACATTGGTGTGTCCGGTCCATGGCGTCATCCATTACTTGTGGGAAATATTCTCCCCCACAGGGAAAGGCAAGGAGAGCACACAGCAAGAGCTGTCCATATAGCTCCCCCTCTGGCTCCGCCCCCCAGTCATTCTCCTTGCCGCTCTGAACAAGTAGCATCTACCACGGGGATGGCGAGGAGTTTGTGGTGTTAGTTGTAGTTTTTTATTCTTCTATCAAGAGTTTGTTATTTTAAAATAGTGCTGGCTTGTACTATTTACTCTATAACAGAAAAGTGATGAAGATTTCTGTTTAAGAGGGCTATGATTTTAGCAGACAGTAACTAAAATCCATTACTGTTATCACGCAGGACTGTTGAAACAAGAGAACTTCAGTTGGGGGTAACAGTTTGCAGACTCATCTGCTTCAGGTATGACTGGTCTCCTTCTAACAACACAGGCTAATGCTAGATGACAGTCATATTTCCCCTCAGGGGAAAAGGTAAGCCATTTTTCTTTCACCTCAGCAAAAAAGATAACAGGCTTCCCCTTTTTGTTTTTTATGCTGGTAGACACTGTTAGGGGCAAAATCGATTGGTTTTTATTACAATATGATACCATTTGAAATATTTTATAAGCTCACATACACTGGGGAACGTTTTTTATTGATCTGGCTTGTTTTAGACACCTAAATCTAGTCAGGAAGGCCCCTTCACTCTAGTGTGCTGAGGGAGGAAGCCTCATTTTGGTGCTTCAGCTGCACAGTTGATTTACAAGGCAGTGCATGCAGATAGGGTCCTGTGGCTCAGAAAGTGACTCCAAAAGGCTTTTTTTCTGTGAATGGTGACCCCTAAGGAAGGTAAAAAGCTGCAACAAGGCTGTAGCAGGGATTGTAGTGTATAAAAATGGTTAAATCCAACAATTAGCTCCGGTTTGCTTGTTTTAAGAGCTAGAGTCTCCATATTTGCTGTGCAATACTTTCTAAGCATTAAGACACTGGGGTCCAAATTTCAGAAAAATCGGATATTGCCTTCATAGTTTTTTTGAACATTCAGAAATAAATGTGTCATTTTATTATTTAAAGAGACAGTAATGTTTTTGTTTAAAATCGTTTTTATTGCATTATTTGCCTGCCTAAATCTGTTTAACATGTCTGTTTAATCAGATAACCTATGTTCTGTGTGTATAGAGACAAATGTGGTTCCCCCTTCGAGTGTTTGTGATAATTGCACCATAGCGTCCAAACAAAATCAGGACAGCTCTGTTATTTTTCATAATGTTGCCCAAGATGATTTATCTAATGAAGGTAGTGGGGATAGCTCTACATCCTCTCCTTCTGTGTCTACACCAGCTTTGCCCGCGCAGGCGACACCTAGAGCGCCAGTGCTTATTTCTATGCAACAATTATCAGTAGTAGTGGATAATTCTATAGCAAATCTTTTATCCAAACTGCCAGCTTTTCAGAGAAAGCGTGATTGTTCAGTTTTAAATACAGATAAAAAGGATGAACAATCAGACGCTGACGATGCCTTATCTATTTTACCCTCGCATCAATCGGAATTGGCTGTAAGGGAAGGGCTGTCTGAGGGTGAAATTTCAGATTCAGGAAAAATTTCTCAACAGGCAGAACCTGATCTAGTGGCATTTAAGTTGAAACTAGAACATCTCCACGCTTTGCTTAAGGAGGTATTAGCTACTCTGGATGACTGTGATTCCATGGTAGTACCAGAGAAGTTGTGCAAATTGGACAAATTTTTAGAGGTCCCAGTGCACGACGACGCTTTTCCAATACCTAAGAGGGTAGCGAACATAGTGGAAAAGGAGTGGGAGAAGCCAGGTGTACCCTTTGCCCCACCTCCTATATTTAAGAAAATGTTTCCCATAGTAGACCCTAGAAGGGACGCATGGCAAACGGTCCCGAAGGTTGAGGGAGCTGTTTCAACACTAGCGAAGCGCACAACTATTCCTATAGAGGACAGCTGCGCTTTCAAAGATCCTATGGATAAAAAATTGGAAGGATTGCTTAAAAAGATTTTTGTTCAGCAAGGGTTCATCCTTCAACCAGCTACGTGTGTTATTACTGTCACTTCAGCGGCGTCCTTTTGGTTCGAAGAACTAGAAGGTCGCTCCAGAAAGAGATTTCCTATGAAGAAGTCATGGACAGAATTCACGCATTAAAGTTAGCTAATTCCTTTATATTCAATGCGCTCCTGGCTTGGCCTCAGCTAGCGGAAGCCAGGTTCATAAGATTTCAGTCGGACAACATAACGACTGTTGCGTACATCAATCATCAGGGGGGAACAAAGAGTTCCCTAGCGATGAAGTAACCAAGATAATCCAATGGGCAGAGAATCACTCCTGCCATCTATCTGCTATTCACATCCCAGGAGTAGACAACTGGGAAGCGGACTATTTGAGTCGTCAGACTTTCCATCCGGGGGAGTGGGAACTCCATCCGGAGGTCTTTGCTCAGTTAACCCAATTATGGGGCATTCCAGACATGGATCTAATGGCGTCCCGTCAGAACTTCAAGATACCTTGCTACGGGTCCAGATCCAGGGATCCCAAGGCGACTCTAGTGGATGCATTAGTGGCGCCTTGGTCGTTCAACCTAGCATATGTGTTTCCACCGTTTCCTCTCCTTCCCAGGCTCATAGCCAGGATCAAACAGGAGAAGGCCTCGGTGATTCTGATAGCTCCTGCGTGGCCACGCAGGACTTGGTATGCAGACCTGGTGAATATGTCATCGGCTCCACCATGGAAGCTACCTTTGAGACAGGATCTTCTAGTACAAGGTCCATTCGAACATCCAAATCTAGTTTCTCTGCAGCTGACTGCTTGGAAATTGAACGCTTGATTTTATCCAAGCGTGGGTTTTCAAATTCTGTGATAGATACTCTGGTCCAAGCCAGAAAACCTGTGACTAGAAAGATTTACCATAAAATATGGAAAAGATATATCTGTTGGTGTGAATCCAAAGGATTCTCCTGGAGTAAGATTAAAATTCCAAAGATTCTCTCCTTTCTCCAAGAAGGTTTGGATAAAGGGTTGTCAGCTAGTTCTCTAAAAGGACAGATTTCTGCATTATCCGTCTTGTTGCACAAACGACTGGCAGCTTTGCCAGATGTACAAGCTTTTGTTCAGGCTTTGGTTAGAATCAAGCCTGTTTACAGACCCATGACTCCTCCTTGGAGTCTAAATTTAGTTCTTTCAGTTCTTCAAGGGGTTCCGTTTGAACCTTTACATTCCATAGATATTAAGTTATTATCTTGGAAAGTTCTGTTTTTGGTTGCTATTTCTTCTGCTAGAAGAGAGTTTCTGAATTATCTGCTTTGCAGTGTAATCCACCATATCTGGTTTTTCATTCAGATAAGGTTGTTTTGCGTACTAAGCCTGGTTTTCTTCCAAAAGTTGTTTCCAACAAGAACATCAACCAGGAAATAGTTGTTCCTTCTTTGTGTCCGAATCCAGTTTCAAAGAAGGAACGTTTATTACACAATTTAGATGTTGTTCGTGCTTTAAAGTTCTATTTAGAAGCAACAAAAGATTTTAGACAAACCTCATCTTTGTTTGTCGTTTACTCTGGTAAGAGGAGAGGTCAAAAAGCTACTGCTACCTCTCTCTCTTTCTGGCTGAAAAGCATTATCCGCTTGGCTTATGAGACTGCCGGACGGCAGCCTCCTGACCGTATCACAGCTCACTCTACTAGGGCTGTGGCTTCCACATGGGACTACAAGAACAAGGCTTCTGTTGACCAGATATGTAAGGCAGCGACTTGGTCTTCTCTGCACACTTTTGCCAAATTCTACAAATTTGATACTTTTGCTTCTTCGGAGGCTATTTTTGGGAGAAAGGTTTTGCAAGCCGTGGTGCCTTCCGTTTAGGTAACCTGATTTGCTCCCTCCCTTCATCCGTGTCCTAAAGCTTTGGTATTGGTTCCCACAAGTAATGGATGACGCCGTGGACCGGACACACCAATGTTGGAGAAAACAGAATTTATGCTTACCTGATAAATTACTTTCTCCAACGGTGTGTCCGGTCCACGGCCCGCCCTGTTTTTTTAATCAGGTTGAAATTTTTTTCTTTATACACTACAGTCACCACGGCACCCTATAGTTTCTCCTTTTTCTCCTAACCGTCGGTCGAATGACTGGGGGGCGGAGCCAGAGGGGGAGCTATATGGACAGCTCTTGCTGTGTGCTCTCCTTGCCTTTCCCTGTGGGGGAGAATATTTCCCACAAGTAATGGATGACGCCGTGGACCGGACACACCATTGGAGAAAGTAATTTATCAGGTAAGCATAAATTCTGTTTTTTCATATTTCACAATTAATCAAAAATATAAATTTTTCATATTTCAAAATTCATAAAAAATATAAATTTTTCATATTTCAAAATCCATAAAAATATAAATTTTTCATATTTCAAAATTAATAAAAAAAATTTAAATATAATTTTTTTTCTCTCTTTTTATTGGTAAAAATAGTATTAGCGTTTTAATTTAACTAAATACTAAACCAATATAATAATGTCTGTAGCCAGAAGTGAATCTGTACATAGCATTGAAAATGGTCCCCTGACAATACCCCTTACTCGAGGTCAGGTCCTTAAGAGGGAAATTATAGACCACATTAAAGAGAGGCTTAATATTGCGGGTGAATTAAATAATTTTATGGATATGCTTGAAATTAGGGCTAAAAATATTGCAGTTGATAATTATATGTGGAATGAAAACAATGAATTATTCCAAGAATTATTAACGATTAATCAATGCAAGGCTCTCAAAAAGCGAGACGAACTAATACTAAAATCTTGGCCCCTTGTGATATGCATTATTGACGAAATGTCGCTTTGCCTCATAGACAAAGAATTGCAAATACAGGAGCTAGAAAGTAGTATTCGCTCCTCACGCAGATGCGAAGATTTAAAAATAGCCAAAAATAAAATGGATGAGTTTGCCAAAAACCTAACCACCTTAGATAAGCATAACGTAGATTTACTAGCAAAGATACAAGAGTTAAGTAAACAGCTTGTGCAAAGCCAGAGAGAACTAAGTGATTTAAAAAGGTTGTACCGCCATAATAACCCCTATATTAACAGTGAGAATAATGCAGATAATGCTAACTCCCTTAGAGAACGCTTCAGGGACGAAGTGCAGAAATATATGGAAGAGTGTAGACAAATGACCCCTGTTGGGTCAGAAATAGATTTCCCAAATAGGCAGTCACCTCATGATGTAAATTTAGGGAGCTGCTGCAACTCAGCTGATGAGGGGGAGGGAAACTTTAATAGAGAGTCAGAGGCTGGAGCTAGATACCCAAATAGCCCAGGTAATAATAATATACGTAGGGGGTCTCCCCATGGTGAAAATAGGGAACACTCAAACCCCAAAAATAAGGCTCCTAGAGAATCCCAAAATAAGTCTAATAAGGTATATGACTACCATAAAATAGTTACTTTCCTAAAGGGTGCAGTACCTATATTCTCCAACAAGGGAACAAACTCTGTAATTGATCACTTAGAGGCCTTTGAAAATGCATTAGCTATAATGAATGTTACAAGTGAGAAATTAAAAATTAAATTTCTGATCTGGGTATTTGAAGGTAAACATCACAAATACTTTACTTCACTAAAGGATATGAATATTCATTTCTGGAGTGAAATAAAACGACAGTGCAGAAAATAGCTGTATATGGTTTAAAATGTAGTGAGAATCGGGGGGGCGGAGCTAGCCTTGTAACAGCATGGTCGCACTTCTCTAGAGCTCTTCATAGACTTTCCTATATCTTGAGAAAAAGGACTTCCAAGCAGGTTACCTAATGCCTCAAAAACAGGATTACAATATGGGGTAACTAGAGCCGAATGGTAACACGGCCTGCACCTAGAAACTCATGCAACAACCTAGTTATATCTCAAGTTAGCAGGCCGCCTACGCCTGAAGCTATATGAAAGCAGCCATTTTCCTCTTCTCATGGCATAGCCCATCCGCCTTTTCCAACATTTCTGTGGTATGACATCTACTCCTATTATACCCCCTGCTAAGACAGCTCCGGAGACTACACTAGCAGGCATGGAGAGGTTTAGTTCCAAATCAGAAGCAACCTTTTCAGATATGAAGCAAGACCTCCTCAGCATAATGGCGCTTTATACATCTCTCCCATGCCTTACTTGCGTGCAACATCAGGAGCCAGAAATACAAACTACCCATTGCCGGGACAGCTGCAAGCCCCAGAACCAGCGAGCGCAGCAGTTACCCGATTCCAAGCTACAGGCAGATGAGTCGCCGCTAGAACATCTGATCGGGTCCGAGAGCAGGCCGCATGGAGATGCTGCAAACCTGCAATTATCTACTGTAGCAGCTGTCACCGTGCACGACCCTCCTATTCCCAAACCTATGCTGGGAGAACAAAGAAGTAATGAGAGCGGGTCGAAAGAAAGTGTCCCTGGAGCAGCAGCCGCCGGGGACCCAGAGAGAAGCTTTGCCAGGAGACCTAAAATAGCCCTAAGAAGACGGAGAGTCTCACTTTTTGGTTACCGCGGCGCAACAGCAGAGATCAGACTGAAATCCAAGAGTCTTACAGTTTGCTGTGTCTATGTCCCTAAGAGAGGCTCACCAGAGAAGATGTCACCTGAATCTAGGACATATGCAGGAGATGAGGTAGCCGACACAGGAGTTGGATAACTTTTCTTAACTAATGATCCCACTCCCATCCGCTTGGTGAAAAATTCTAGGGGCCGAGCCGGAATATAGCTCTCCATACTGAACTACCTACCCCAGTTTACTTGGCTTTAACAAGGAGTATTTAACATGGGATACTTATCGATTTGACGCTATTAGGCTAAAACAAAAGATAATGCTTCCCTCTTCCAGTTATCTTCTTGCTGGCACGTAATTCTATATATATAAAATGATACAACCGTTACTTCCACCTTATTAGAAAACTTGAGCTGAGTTATTTTAATGTAACTGAACTTTTAGATTTGTACTCAAAAGTTTTAGTTGTTTCTTAGGCATGTGTGTATGTGTGAGCATAAAATTTCACGCACGTAACATCATAAGCAAAGACTGTCAGCTCTAACCCCCACTGACAAACAATAGTGCATGCTGACTAATTAATATTGATATACCAGCTTAGTTAACGCACTGTGACACAGCTCACACTATCACAGGCCAATGTTTGTGTTATGTATTCCTTGTTATCCATAACTGTAAAGGATGGTACAAACTAGATAATCCTCTACAACTTAGTACTTGAAACTGCGTGAAAATGGGTATACTGGTTGCTGTGCTTGTGGATGTGAAAAGCTCCAGGCATTAGTGCCCCTAAGGCTGCAAGACATAGCACCCAATCACAGCACCCACTTGTGCATAGCAATATATATAATATGCCTTAAGATTTGGCTAGTATCCAATGTCTAGTCTCCCAAATTTTCTGCCTGTCATGTTAAATTAAAAAAAAAGACTGGATTAACTTATAAACTCAACCCTATAGCCTCTCAAGGTCCCTTCCCTAGACATACCCTATATCAACTCCTATAAGCCTACAGTTTCCCACAGCTGCATTGCTAATCTATCAGGCTAGTTATTATTTTATTTTTTGTATCACCAAAAGATATATAGGGTTCAACTATAGCTATGCTTTAATAGCCATATCCCTCTACCTCTATAGTTGGTTCAGTAGTCTCGTTAGTGGGCTGAGGTTATTTATATATATATGGGGTTCAGAAGATACCCGTCTTCACGGCATACACTATGTACTGATGCCCCTCTCCCCACATAACGTTACTGAAAGATACTCTCTCTCCCATGGCTAACCTCATTCTGCTGCCCCATCATAATAGGCTACGCCTCCCGGCTTTTTCCTCCCCCTCCCCTCCCCCCCTTATTTCAAGTGGCTCTGGCCCACTTCAACCCCTCTTCCTTCAGGTTCTCTGTGACCCTTTTGTAGTCATCCTCAATACTAATTCCCCACATCAAGTCAGGACTTTCTATCTTATTCATTACATAAAGGTGGAGATTAGATCCTAATCACTAAAATATAAAATGAAGTCTCATTACTATCTGCCCAGACTTATATTTAAATACCTCTCTAGACATAGCATGGGTTCCTATCAGTTCAAGCCAACCTTTAAATATCATTACTGTAAGAATATCTCTGTAAATCCTAAAATGCTGGATTCAATTCACTACCTGGTATAATCATTCCCTTACCAGCCACATAGGTAAACCATATGTTATATCATTGTGTGTTATACTCAGATGTCTATTTTATGCATGGGCAAATGTTGTATTTTGAATTTCCTTGTTTGTTGAAACTTCAATAAAAAATATATTTAAAAAAAAAAAAAATGTAGTGAGAATCAAAGTCCCATAGAGTTCCTTTCTGTATTGAAAAATGCGTACAGTATGGCTGAAGATAATCCCATATTTGAATGCTCAGAATTTGTAAATTTATATTTTGAAGCACTGCCCCCACCCATCAAAATTAATTTAGCTAGAGATTTTGATGAGAACTGTTCCTTGGAGTGGCTGATCAAAGAGAGTACAAAGTTATACTCTATTCAGCAGTCCGATGAACAGGGGGTTAAAAGGGAATCAAAACCCAAAATTGTGGCAGAAACTAGGGTGTCACCTAGCCCCCTCAATTTGGAGTCTAAAAAGAAAACCTACACGGAGGTGGCCAGTCAAAACAGGCCATCTCCACAGAGGTTTAACTCTACCCCTTCCCCAACACGGGCTGAGGCGCAGAGAGACTATATCCAAAAGGGGGGACATAATCAGGTGAATAATTACTCACAAACAGAATACTCACCAAATAATTGGAATCCGCGCAAGGGTAGATACAATAGATGGCGAAGATATTCTCAGGGTAACCAGACACCCAAAGTAACTAATGCTCCCCAAAATACTAATGCTGAACAAATTGAACCCCAGGGGCAACCACGCCAGAATAGAAACAACGGCCCTGATTCTGAGGGGAACCAATGGTCCAGGAATCACTATTATGGGGCATCAAGAGATAGGCCCAGGGGTAGAGGTAATTTGTACGATCAAGTAGATATGCTTTTTACCCAGTTAAATCGGTTGAGCGAACAATTCGCTAATATGAATCAATCTTCTACAGCTCAGCAACCGAACAATACTTTTTTAGGGGTACAGCCAGTGGTCAGCAGTGGACCACAGGCACAGTCATAAATACTGCAGTACCACCTGAAAGGGAGGGGAGAGATATACAAAATGTAATGATAAATGTAAAAAATTATACTAATCATGTTCTCTCCCCACAGACCGGAAACGGACGACTTAGCTGTGATGACGAGCAACCTCGGCCTGAAAGCATTAACCAATCTTTTCCTTTGCAGTGTTCTCTTAACCTCATTTCCACAGATGCAGTACAAAAGAATCCAGCCGGCCCTGTCAGGTAGGTATGAAGTTTCTTCTGCGTCGGAAAACATGGCGGATTCAGGTAACACGTGGCGAAGCCCACAGATGTACAAGAATGCAAATTTTATGTGTGAAATGGTAGAAACTGCAGGGAGATATTATGTATTAGCTGAGCTGCAAGATTCAGTCTCCAACCCTATCAGGGGATTCATTGATAATGGATCTCAGGCAACTATTTTATCCCACAGGTACTACACACAGCTAAATGAGCTAACACCCCACAAACCTAAAATAAAATAATTTGATGGTTCTCTAATAGGTGTTGGGGGTGATTCTCAAAAAGTCTACAGTACTGCCTGGTTAAAATTTAAATTGGGGAACAGGGTCATAAGACACCCTGTCATTATAGTGGATTTGCCAACTGATCGTTTAATTATTGGTAGTGATCTCCTGAAGCGATTAAGCACCATAATTGATTGCATAAATAATGTAATTTGGTCACAAGTTAAAAGACCTATCAATTATTAAAAATCTGGTATATCTCGCACCCGACATAGCTGTCACGTGGTGGAAGAGAAACCAGATGCTGTGGAGATTCATTTCAGGAATAACTCTGTACCTGAAATCACTATTTTACAAATAGATGATCAGACTCCTTTAAGTGGCTCTGATAGTAATACTTTTAAAATTTTGCCTGGAAAGATTGTGAATATTTCCTTAGACGGCGATGTATTAACCATATCTCTCCACAAGGGGGATCATAAAATCCCTAAGGGGGAGACCACGCTCAATTCCTCACAGGGATTGAGAGAGTTAAAGAGGATCTATTTATCCCTATACAAATGCATGACCTTGGTACAACAAAATATGCCAAATTGAGTTTAAAAAAAGCAAGCTAGCTATATAAGCGAAGGTTTATTAGCGCAGATAGCTGCACCTAAAGTGATTAAATATCTTTCTCCCCAAGACCACTGTGTCCACAACCTGGATAACAGGTCTGAAAGATATAACATCACAGCTAAGTGCTTATTATCTATCTCTATAGGAAATAAGTCAGTGAAGCACCTGTTTTTAGTTTTAAACACTCCCCATAATCAAATATACATTGGCAATGATATCTTACATAGATATGCCATACAAATAGATTTGATTAACTCTTGCCTCTGGAGCAGGTTAAAGGGAGACCCTGAAGTATTTCAGGATGAAAATGCAGCCCTGAAATCAAACCAGCAATTGCCATATGCTGTGAATATGCAGGTGTCTAACGATGTTATAATTCCTGCTGGAATTTAATATGTGGAGTGTAGGTGGCGCTAGGAGTACACTAGGTATGCCAAGCAATGGGTTAATAAACTGATTTTCTAAGTCTGTATTTTACTAGTGTCCTTAAATGCATTGGGTGGTGATAAAAAAGATTCTAAAACTGAGTGGATATTAACTCAAATTTATTCAATAATGTGAACATAGAAATCAACAAGATCAATCATGCATGTGGCCCACACTAATCAATCACAACACCTTTCAAATCACAATTAAAATATCAACATTAAAAAATCACACTTTGCCATTAAAATGTAAAAATATAGCAGCAATAATCTTTCAATAAATAAATCCCAGTAAGTCAGTAATAAGGCAATACAAATGCAATAAGAATGCAATAAAAATGCAATAAAAAAGAATGCAATAAAAAATGCCGTAAAAATTGTTTGAGGCAATTATATTTTGGTTTATGTGCCTTATAAAGGTTCCTATTCGTTTTGGTCTTATGAGACGGTTTTGTCCATAGATATGTTCCTTATCATAGTCAGATTTGGGAAAAACTTTCTCTTAAGTGTATAGTGCAAAGCTCTGGTAATTCAAGTCTCTTTCGTACTATGCCCTATTGAAAGGTAATTCTTATTTACACTTCTTTGTAAGAATCCCAAAGTATTGAACAGCAGTTAAAGGTAGGTCTTTCTTTTAAAAAAGGATTCCCAAACTGGATCAACTATTACAGTGGAGTCTTTTTTCAAGTAAACTTCAACGGACTGCCGTGGCCCGGTCTAGATGTGACTTAGCAGGGGGACCTGATATCAGTACAGACACTCTCACCTGCTTCTCCTTGTCCGAGTATATCGGCTTCTGTGTGGATTTGATGTTATGGATACGTCACGGACCTCCGGGTCCCACCACGTAACTGTCTTCACTTGCGCAAGTCTTACCTCAGTTACCTTCGTATCCGGACTTACAGCCTGAAGCGATTCTCTGCTCTTTAAGTACTCTGTACGCAGAGTTGGTTAGCGCTGTGTGTCCTCTTTGAATACCTTCCAAACCTTTCTACGTGTTTCACCCCTAAGGTGTGGGGCTTTTTCAAGATCTAGTGTAAGAGTCAGGTCTGCCTTATATCTCCCCTACCTGCATTTGATTTGTTGTTGGTTTTTTTCACTTCCTCCGGTCACTCTGGAAGTTAAACTTAAAACGGTGGGATCCTCATGTCCACACGGACAAACGTATCGTTTATGGATATCTTCCTTATAATTACGCTTTTCTCAATTGGGTAATCTGTAAAGAACTCCTGTATTGCCTTAATAAAAAATCCCTGTATTGCCTTATTAAAAAATATATATAAGAGGACCATACATATAAAATTAAAATGCATTTAATATAAAATTTATTATTCAAAAGGGTAATAATACATATATATATATCCCCCCTAGGGAATCGAACCTAAGATCCCCATGGATAAGGGATAAGACGTTACCTCCATACCATTCAGTGCTCATACAAATAGTACATACTCCCAAATTATATATAAACCAGCATATTCATAACACAGGCTTTTCTGAATTTCTTTGTTTTCTTTTGACTATATATGTTATTAGCTAAGGTAGCACAGTTTAGTGTATCTAAATAGTGGAATCCTTATTTTCGGGCTTCTAGCTTTATTACTGTCTGGGAGTGGCAAAAATATGTGTTTATAAACCTCGTTCTATAATTCTACAACAAATATTTGATTCGCTATCGTTAAATAAAAATTAAAAACCTTAGATTAATTTTCCACAGTTAAGCTCCAGCTAAATTTTAATTATTACTAGATACCGATCTAGTCTATGGGGAATCGAACTCGGGGACTCTGGTTGCTAAGCTAGAATTCTACCGCTATGCTATCGAGGCGTACAATAATCTTGTTATAATCTTTAAAAATGTAATCTTTTTAAAATATAGTATAATTATATCTACAATCCTAGATTTACAGTGCAGTTTTAAAAGGTTAAGTGTTAATTAATTACAGAAAATAAATATAATATTTTTGAATATAATAATTGTTTTAAAAATTTTTGTATATATAATAAAAATAGTAATAATTTTTGGGATGGTAAAAAATTAACAGAAACGTGTGAATTTAAAAGGGGGTGCTATTTTATGATAAAAATGGATTTAAATCCAGTTCGGAATTTAAGCCGTTTGGGTGCAGGGTATTAAAATTATAAATCATCTCTGCCTCTTTTTTCAGGAGCAAAGTGTCCAGATTTCCCCCTCTCCAATTACCTTTTATTTTACATAAGCCCCAAAATTTTAGGTCTTTTGTGCTGTTTTTATGTACCTCTCTAAAGTGCTGATATAAGTGCGTCTCTAATATACCTTTTTCAATTTGCCAGAGGTGCTCACGGATTCTATCACGTAGCATTCTTGATGTCTCTCCTATATAAATCAAACCACATGAGCATTGTAGCATATATATAACACCTCTACTGCTACATCTTAGGACATCTTTAATTTTATATTGAATATTTAATCCTGGAATATTGATGTTTTTCTTCTTTGTACTATGCTTACACGATTTACATGAAATGCAAGGGAAAAACCCATTTAATTCTTTGCCCCATAAGTCCTTTTCTTTGCCTTTCTGAAACATTTTTCCTTTTTTAAACTCGCTTGGGGCTAGCATAGATTTCAGATTTTTTGTTTTTTTAAAAACCATTCTAGGGAACGGTGGTAGTTTGTCCCCTACTATAGGGTCACTTTTAACAATATGCCAGTGTTTCTTTAATATTTTCCTTATCCTATTGTGATCATCACTAAATTCTGTTATGAATGGTACGTCATATTCGTCTCTGTTTGAATTAACTTTAGTTTTGTATGTAAGTAGTGTCTCCCTTTCTGTTTTTCTGGCTCTTGTAACAGCATTATTTATAATCTCCTCTTTGTAGCCTCTATCCACAAATTTCTTCTCTAATAATTTAATTTGGTCCTCAAAGTCATCTATTTCAGTGCAATTTTTCCTGATTCTCAGGCATTGTCCTACTGGAATATTATTTTTCCACTTAGAAAAGTGGCAGCTGGATGCATGGATATAGTTGTTAGAGTCGGTTGGTTTGAAGTGGGTCTTTGTTATCAGTTTATTATTTTCTACCCTAATATTCAAGTCTAGAAATGTTATAGTATCCTTACTTATTTGATAGGTAAAGGATAATCCTTTATCATTGTTATTCATTATTCCAAAAACATTCTTAAGATCTTCTTCACTTCCTTTCCATAGGATGATAATATCATCAATATACCTTTTAAAAAGCACGAGACTCGCACCGAGCCCCGCAAACTGGAGAAATCGGTTTTCCCAATCCCCCATAAACAAATTTGCGTAGCTCGGTGCGAATCTCGTGCCCATAGCTGTTCCCTCTATTTGCAGGTAATAATTACCATCGAATGAAAAATAATTATGTTCTAAAATGAAGCGGATGCATTCTATTAGAAAGGTACTTTGCTCTTTTTTTTTTTTTTTTTTTTTTTTTATTAATGGATCTTGTTGTAGAAATCCTTCTACTGCCTCTATACCGAGATTGTGGTTAATATTAGTATATAACGATACCACATCACAGGTGGCTAATAAATAATCATTCTTCCATTCTATTTCATTCAGTAGTTTAAGTAGACTGGTCGAATCTTTTAGATAAGTGTCTAATTTAACAACATATTTCTGTAAAAATTTATCGACATATTCAGATAAATTGGCTGTAAGTGATCCTATGCCGGAGACTATAGGTCTTCCGGGAGGATTTACTAAACTTTTATGCACTTTCGGCAGGTAATAAAAGATGGGGATTATTGGATATTGTGGTTTTAGATATATATATTCCTTTTCTGTTAAAATTCCCTCATCTTTCCCTTTCAAAAGTATCCTATTTAATTTCTCCAAGTATTTATTTGTTGGGTCTAAAACTAACTTTCTATATGTCTTCTTGTTATAATTCCTGCTGGGGCTGATAAATTTCTTTTACCCTTACAGGTAAAAAGAGGTCAGAAATTAAAAACTTCTGAAACACTAATTTGCCTCTCCCATAGAATACAGAATCTGGGTGTCACAATGGCCTACACTCCTATGGTGAATATTGGAACTGTTCCAATACATATTATTGTGCATAACATGACCCCACAGGATATAACACAGGATATAACATTATCCAAGGGGACTACCATAGGATATGCGCTGGAATAAAGTTATTACACTTTTGGATTCCAGAATAATGTAATTGGGCTAATACCTGAAGAATACTTAACTGAAGAACAATTAATAGAACAATCCTTTACATCTATGCCAGAGGGTCTATTTAATATTCAGTCTATTTATCCCTTCAGCTCAGAGGAAGGCAGCTGTGAAGCCGATCAAACAGCAAGATTACCCCAATACCCAGAGTCATGGGGGCAATGTAAATTATAATCAAGGGGATCTCACCTCTAGGTTGGAAGAAGCCTATGAAATAGGACAGCCTGAAATCTTTCCAGGATTTTAGCAAATAGTCGAAAAGCAAATATCCTTAGCTCATGGCTGTTCCAGCGATAATGAACGCCAACTGCTGTGAGAACTCCTGATGGAGTACAAGGATATTTTTGCTAGGGATTCTTAGGACTGTGGTACTACAGACTTGCACATTGCAAGAATACAAACAGATCCCGATGCACTACCTGTCTCTGTTAAGCAATACAGACTTCCTTTAGCCTCATATGATTCTCTTGTAGAGATCATAAGAAACTTGGAAGAAAGAGGTATTATCAGTCAGGTGCACAGCTCTTACAACAATCCTATTCTAGGTGTTCTTAAGCCCAATGGACAATGGAGTTTGTGTGCTGATTTAAGACAGCTAAACAAACGAGTGTACATGTCTGGCTGGCCTGTACCATATATTGACCAATGGTAGAAACGAATTTGTCCACAGCACTATGTCATTCAAAATACTTTATTTTCTGTAAATTACAGACATAAAAACAGCGACGTTTCGAGTGTTGCCATTCTTACTCATGCTAGTTACAATGTATCATCTTGCAACAATTTAAAACCCTCAGTTTGGCGCCAACCACTCCATTAGGTGGATCTGCTGCCCTCTACTGACCAATTTTGTGATAAACACTTTAAAAACATTTCTATATTACATGATAAAATGTAACTAAGAATTAATAGTTTGTTTGCTTAAACACAGATTATTTTATTCTTGATGTCTAATCTTTGATTTCACAGTAATACAGGATCTTAATTTATTTCTCACAGGGCTATACTATAAACAGTAAAGAATTTCACTATAGACAGTGAAGAGTTATACTATAAACAGTAAATAATGTTATACTATAATTAGTAAAGAGTAAAGCATGTTATTAAGAATGTTATTAAGAATACAGTACTATACATTAGTTCATAATACAGATAAACTCAGTTCTTATTACAAAAAATACAGAAAAACTCAGTTCTTATTACAAAAAAATGTCAGTTCTTATTACAAAAAAATGTCAGTTCTTATTACAAAAAAATGTCAGTTCTTATTACAAAAAAATGGACCAATCAAAATCTCTATTTAGCCCATATGGCTCCATACACCCCATTTCAAAGATCCAAAACATTTCCTTTTGTTTTAACATTTTTTCTCTATCACCCCCATTTCTCTGGGGACCCACACTATCAATGACTTGCTATCTGAATTGGCTTATCTGATGGCCACATTTTAAGAAATGATGGGACACTGGGGTTTCAGTATTCTTGCACCTTATGTTTGAGCGATGCTGGTATATCCTGTCTCTGATCATACGGGTAGTCTCCCCTATGTAGATCAGAGAACAGGAACACTTTATGAGATAGATTACATACTTAGACTCACAAGTATAGTAATCTCTTATCTCATATTTTTTCCCATTTCTTGGGTGATAGAAATATTTTCCTTTAATAATAGAGTGACAGCTCATACAGCCAAGGCAAGGGAAAGATCCTCTACTTTTTTTACCTATAAACGCCTGTCTCTCTTGTTTCTTTGGGCCTATATCTGTATTGGTTAGCTGATCTCTAAGATTTTTTACTCTTTTGTATGCCATTAACGGCGGATTTTTAAATATCTCCATATCTTTATTGCATTCACTCTAAACATGCCAGTGTCTATTAACTATACGCTTTACCTCTTCACTTGCTGCGCTATACTGGGTGACCAGAACCAATTTATCATCTGATTTCCTTTTTGCCAAATTTTGTTCCTTGGTCCTTACTTTATCTGTGTGCTTATCTATAATCATCTTAGGATATGGATATAAAGATATGGAGATATTTAAAAATCCGCCGTTAATGGCATACAAAAGAGTAAAAAATCTTAGAGATCAGCTAACCAATACAGATATAGGCCCAAAGAAACAAGAGAGACAGGTGTTTATAGGTAACAAAAGTAGAGGATCTTTCCCTTGCCTTGGCTGTATGAGCTGTCACTCTATTATTAAAGGAAAATATTTCTATCACCCAAGAAATGGGAAAAAATATGAGATAAGAGATTACTATACTTGTGAGTCTAAGTATGTAATCTATCTCATAAAATGTTCCTGTTCTCTGATCTACATAGGGGAAACTACCCGTATGATCAGAGACAGGATATACCAGCATCGCTCAAACATAAGGTGCAAGAATACTGAAGCCCCAGTGTCCCATCATTTCCTAAAATGTGGCCATCAGATAAGCCAATTCAGATAGCAAGTCATTGATAGTGTGGGTCCCCAGAGAAATGGGGGTGATAGAGAAAAAATGTTAAAACAAAAGGAAATGTTTTGGATCTTTGAAATGGGGAGTATGGAGCCATATGGGCTAAATAGAGATTTTGATTGGTCCATTTTTTTGTAATAAGAACTGACTTTTTTTTGTAATAAGAACTGACATTTTTTTGTAATAAGAACTGACATTTTTTTGTAATAAGAACTGAGTTTTTCTGTATTTTTTTGTAATAAGAACTGACATTTTTTTGTAATAAGAACTGACATTTTTTTGTAATAAGAACTGACATTTTTTTGTAATAAGAACTGACATTTTTTTGTAATAAGAACTGAGTTTTTCTGTATTTTTTTGTAATAAGAACTGACATTTTTTTGTAATAAGAACTGAGTTTTTCTGTATTTTTTTGTAATAAGAACTGACATTTTTTTGTAATAAGAACTGAGTTTTTCTGTATTTTTTTGTAATAAGAACTGACATTTTTTGTAATAAGAACTGAGTTTTTCTGTATTTTTTTGTAATAAGAACTGACATTTTTTGTAATAAGAACTGAGTTTTTCTGTATTTTTTTGTAATAAGAACTGACATTTTTTGTAATAAGAACTGACATTTTTTTGTAATAAGAACTGAGTTTATCTGTATTATGAACTAATGTATAGTACTGTATTCTTAATAACATTCTTAATAACATGCTTTACTCTTTACTAATTATAGTATAACATTCTTTACTGTTTATAGTATAACTCTTCACTGTCTATAGTGAAATTCTTTACTGTTTATAGTATAGCCCTGTGAGAAATAAATTAAGATCCTGTATTACTGTGAAATCAAAGATTAGACATCAAGAATAAAATAATCTGTGTTTAAGCAAACAAACTATTAATTCTTAGTTACATTTTATCATGTAATATAGAAATGTTTTTAAAGTGTTTATCACAAAATTGGTCAGTAGAGGGCAGCAGATCCACCTAATGGAGTGGTTGGCGCCAAACTGAGGGTTTTAAATTGTTGCAAGATGATACATTGTAACTAGCATGAGTAAGAATGGCAACACTCGAAACGTCGCTGTTTTTATGTCTGTAATTTACAGAAAATAAAGTATTTTGAATGACATAGTGCTGTGGACAAATTTGTTTCTACCATTGGAATTGGGGGAGCTTGGCAGGACCCTGTCTTCACTTGCACTATACTCCTGAGAATTGCTGTACTGACAAGGGGCTATATTGTTGGATATATTGACCAATGCCTAGCACAGATGCATGGATCCAAAATATTCACTGCCATTGATTGTGCACAGGGATATTGGACCATAAAAGTACACGAGGAAGACCAGTATAAGCTGGCATTCTCATTCCAAAACATCCAATATGCATTTCAGAGACTCCCTTTTGGATACCTAAATTCTGAAAATGAATTTGCTGTATTCAGGCATAAGGTTATGCCTGATGCACTGGAAAGGGGGACCTTATCTTATGTTGAGGATGTTTTAATCAAAAGCACAGACTTTGAAAAACACATCGCAGAGCTTAAACACGTCCTCAGCCAACTTAAAAGGGCAGGTGTCAAATTATCCCTACAAAAAGCTCAATGGTGCCGCACTCGTGTAAACTTCTTGGGACATGAAGTTACTTCTGAAGGACTAAATCCTCAGAAGAAAAAGGTGGAAGCTATAGTAAATTCTAAAAAAGGAAATTTATGATTACCTGATAAATTGATTACTTCTATGATACGACGAGTCCACGGATTCATCCTTTACTTGTGGGATATTATCCTCCTGCTAACAGGAAGTGGCAAAGAGCACCACAGCAGAGCTGTCTATATAGCTCCTCCCTTGACTCCACCCCCCAGTCATTCGACCGAAGGTATAGGAAGAAAAAGGAGAAACTAAAAGGTGCAGAGGTGACTGAAGTTTTAAACAAAAAAAAAAAATCTGTCTAAAATTGACAGGGCGGGAGGGGCGGAGCTAGCCAGCCAAGGAAATGGCCGCGGCTTGAAACTGCTCCTGTGCCCTATCTGGCTGAGAAGTGTAAATCTGCCATAATCGGAAATATAATTTAGCCCAAAGTTGTTATATAGCCCAAGAGAAGAGAGGGCTATCAGATGTGAGTCGGGGGCGCACTCGGTAACCCGGCTACAACAGCAGTTGATGTGCGTGATTTGCTGGGCCTACACGCACCGGAACCCCATGCTAAGTACAGACGCGACTTACACCCATAGCGGCAGCTGAAAACAAGGTAATCTGAGTGTATGGGACATCACCTAGAATAAGAGCTGTCGGCTAGCACACATAATACAGGTCCGAGCGCAATTATTCTGAGACACCTGCAAGTTTAAAACATTGCGCAGTAATGGGCCACTACTGAGTGAGAGTATAGCTTAGACGCACGTGGATGTGTGAGACATGGATGGTCGAGATTAACATCGGTGAAACCTGTTTATGCAGACCTGCAATATTTGTGACATGTCTATATGTCAGAGAGGCACTATAGGAAGCAACATTTAAGGGAAAATGCTATGCTCAAGACAAGTATGACCGAGTTTAAGGGACTTTACCTATCCTCATAATATGCCTCTGAATGAAGGGAACATCTATCTGTGACTACACATATATGCATGCAAATCGAAGGCGATAATCCTTACAGCACAAGGGGTAAAGTTTTCCACTTTCTTTTATATTCCATTGAAGATAAAGCCTACTTCACAGCCTGACGTTTAAAAAGGAACTTACACATGTCTATCATTTGCAAAGCAGCAATACTCAGGTACTAGGCCCAATCCACAAGAAATACACGGTGGACAGTGATATATATTGCAGCTCCTAAGCCATAATGAGTAACATAGCTCTGTAAACGTCTGATCAAAATACCTTCATTAGGCACAAACCTTACTGTACAACCCATTAATGTGCTGAGTCCTGACTTGATTTTAACCTGTGCAAAGAGTATCTTTTAAAACACAGACTGAGACATTGAACAAGGCAAGCATGTCTCCTAAAAAAATCAACAAAAAAGGGTCTATACCGAAACAAAGCAGTCAGACTACTCCCTCAGTTAATAACTTTTTCAAATCGGTAGAGGTCAAATCTACAAGCTTAAACCCCAATGAAGATCAAGACTCTGCTGCAGCATATTCATCTTCAGAATCGGACTCTGAAACTATGACAGACACCATCACAGTGCCTAAAGCTTTATTTGCATCACTTCCCTCAAAAAAAGATTTCTCGGCCTTAGCCCTGCAAGTTAAACAATGCATTAAAGAGGAAATCAATGACCTAAAGAAAGAAATGTCAGAAATAGGGCATAGAGTGGAAGCGGTGGAAACCACACTGGATACTCATAATACGGCAATATCTGACCTACATACCACTATCCACAAACAAAATGAAGTCATACTGGGCCTGGAAGAAAAAATTGATGATGCCGAAAATAGAAGCAGAAGGCATAATATCAGAATCAGAGGTGTCCCTGAATCCATACCGTCTCCAGGCCTGGAGCAATACCTACAAGATCTCTTTAACTTTTTGAAACAAACAGAGTCCCCAGTAAAGATTGAGATAGACAGAGCCCATAGGGCACTCCGCCCTAAACCATTAGATACACAACCACCTAGAGACATAATTGTACGATTAACAAATTACCAGGTTAAAGAAGAGCTTATGAAGCTGGCTCATGAAAAACAACCTATCAAGTATGAAAATGCTGATCTTCAATTTTACACCGACTTGTCGCAGAGGACCCTTTTCAAGAGAAAAGAACTTAAACCTTTTACTATGCTTCTCAGAAAACAAAATATCCCCTACAGGTGGGGGTTTCCGTTCCAGTTAATTATCCCCTGGCAAGGAAAGAGATTCATATGCACTACACCAGGAGACATCAAACAGATCTGCAAGGCCCTAGATATCATACCACCCGTGATTGAAGAGAGAGAAGAAGCACAAAACCAACACAAACCGGGTCCTAGTACTAACCCGCTACCTCAGAGGCGGGAATGGCAGCAGGTACAACAGAGAAGAACACGCAGACTGAACGCAGGCAATCAAAATAACCTGCAGGAGAATGGAGACCCCTGAACCGGATAAGCTATATCCTTTTAAATATGTTCAATGGAACAATAATATTGTCACACTATCTTGCATGTTTTCTTTTTCTTTTCTAGGAAATTTCTGTGAAGGACTCCCTTGTGATAAAGGACAATTCTTACATAGGTAGTCCTGGTAATGTTAAAAAACATAATTTATGCTTACCTGATAAATTCCTTTCTTCTGTAGTGTGATCAGTCCACGGGTCATCATTACTTCTGGGATATTAACTCCTCCCCAACAGGAAGTGCAAGAGGATTCACCCAGCAGAGCTGCATATAGCTCCTCCCCTCTACGTCACTCCCAGTCATTCGACCAAGGACCAACGAGAAAGGAAAAGCCAAGGGTGAAGTGGTGACTGGAGTATAAATTAAAAAATATTTACCTGCCTTAAAACAGGGCGGGCCGTGGACTGATCACACTACAGAAGAAAGGAATTTATCAGGTAAGCATAAATTATGTTTTCTTCTGTTAAGTGTGATCAGTCCACGGGTCATCATTACTTCTGGGATACCAATACCAAAGCAAAAGTACACGGATGACGGGAGGGATAGGCAGGCTCTTTATACAGAAGGAACCACTGCCTGAAGAACCTTTCTCCCAAAAATAGCCTCCGATGAAGCAAAAGTGTCAAATTTGTAAAATTTGGAAAAAGTATGAAGCGAAGACCAAGTTGCAGCCTTGCAAATCTGTTCAACAGAGGCCTCATTCTTAAAGGCCCAAGTAGAAGCCACAGCTCTAGTGGAATGAGCTGTAATCCTTTCAGGAGGCTGCTGTCCAGCAGTCTCATAAGCTAAACGAATTATGCTACGAAGCCAAAAAGAAAGAGAGGTAGCAGAAGCTTTTTGACCTCTCCTCTGCCCAGAGTAAACGACAAACAGAGAAGACGTTTGTCGAAATTCCTTAGTTGCCTGTAAGTAAAATTTTAGAGCACGGACTACATCCAGGTTGTGCAGTAGACGTTCCTTCTTCGAAGAAGGATTTGGGCATAAAGAAGGAACAACAATCTCTTGATTGATATTCCTGTTAGTAACTACCTTAGGTAAGAACCCAGGTTTAGTACGCAGAACTACCTTATCCGAATGAAAAATCAAATAAGGAGAATCACAATGTAAGGCTGATAACTCAGAGACTCTTCGAGCCGAGGAAATAGCCATTAAAAATAGAACTTTCCAAGATAACAACTTTATATCAATGGAATGAAGGGGTTCAAACGGAACGCCCTGTAAAACATTAAGAACAAGGTTTAAACTCCATGGTGGAGCAACCGTTTTAAACACAGGCTTAATCCTGGCCAAAGCCTGACAAAAAGCCTGGACGTCAGGAACTTCTGACAGACGTTTGTGTAACAGAATGGACAGAGCTGAGATCTGTCCCTTTAATGAACTAGCGGATAAACCCTTTTCTAAACCTTCTTGTAGAAAAGACAATATCCTAGGAATCCTAACCTTACTCCAAGAGTAACCCTTGGATTCACACCAATATAGGTATTTACACCATATCTTATGGTAAATCTTTCTGGTAACAGGTTTCCTAGCCTGTATTAAGGTATCAATAACTGACTCAGAAAACCCACGTCTTGATAAAATCAAGCGTTCAATTTCCAAGCAGTCAGCTTCAGAGAAGTTAGACTTTGATGTTTGAAGGGACCCTGAATCAGAAGGTCCTGTTTCAGAGGTAGAGACCAAGGTGGACAGGATGACATGTCCACCAGATCTGCATACCAAGTCCTGCGTGGCCACGCAGGTGCTATTAGAATCACTGATGCTCTCTCTTGTTTGATTCTGGCAATCAATCGAGGAAGCATCGGGAAGGGTGGAAACACGTAAGCCATCCTGAAGTCCCAAGGTGCTGTCAGAGCATCTATCAGGACTGCTTCTGGATCCCTGGATCTGGACCCGTAACGAGGAAGCTTGGCGTTCTGTCGAGACGCCATGAGATCTATCTCTGGTTTGCCCCAACGTCGAAGTATTTGGGCAAAGACCTCCGGATGAAGTTCCCACTCCCCCGGATGCAAAGTCTGACGACTTAAGAAATCCGCCTCCCAGTTCTCCACTCCCGGGATGTGGATTGCTGACAGGTGGCAAGAGTGAGACTCTGCCCAGCGAATTATCTTTGATACTTCCATCATAGCTAGGGAGCTTCGTGTCCCTCCCTGATGGTTGATGTAAGCTACAGTCGTGATGTTGTCCGACTGAAACCTGATGAAACCCCGCGTTGTCAACTGGGGCTAAGCCAGGAGGGCATTGAGAACTGCTCTCAATTCCAGAATGTTTATTGGCAGGAGACTCTCCTCCTGACTCCATTGTCCCTGAGCCTTCAGAGAATTCCAGACGGCACCCCAACCTAGAAGGCTGGCGTCTGTTGTTACAATTGTCCAGTCTGGTCTGCTGAATGGCATCCCCCTGGACAGATGTGGCCGAGAAAGCCACCAAAGAAGAGAATTTCTGGTCTCTTGATCCAGATTCAGAGAAGGGGATAAGTCTGAGTAATCCCCATTCCACTGACTTAGCATGCACAGTTGCAGTGGTCTGAGGTGTAGGCGTGCAAAGGGTACTATGTCCATTGCCGCTACCATTAAGCCGATTACCTCCATGCATTGAGCCACTGACGGGTGTTGAATGGAATGAAGGGTGCGGCAAGCACTTTGAAGTCTTGTTAACCTGTCCTCTGTCAGGTAAATCTTCATTTTTACAGAATCTATAAGAGTCCCCAGGAAGGGAACTCTTGTGAGTGGAACGAGTGAACTTTTCTTTTCGTTCACCTTCCATCCATGTGACCTTAGAAATGCCAGTACTAACTCTGTATGAGACTTGGCAGTTTGAAAGCTTGAAGCTTGAATTAGAATGTCGTCTAGGTATGGAGCTACCGAGATTCCCCGCGGTCTTAGTACCGCCAGAAGAGCACCCAGAACCTTTGTGAAGATTCTTGGAGCTGTAGCCAATCCGAATGGAAGAGCCACAAACTGGTAATGCCTGTCTAGGAAGGCAAACCTTAGGTACCGGTAATGATCTTTGTGAATCGGTATGTGAAGGTAAGCATCTTTTAAATCTACAGTGGTCATGTACTGACCCTCTTGGATCATAGGTAAAATTGTCCGAATAGTCTCCATCTTGAACGATGGAACTCTTAGGAACTTGTTTAGGATCTTTAAGTCCAGGATTGGTCTGAAAGTTCCCTCTTTTTTGGGAACCACAAACAGATTTGAGTAAAACCCCTGTCCCTGTTCCGATCGTGGAACTGGGTGGATTACTCCCATTAACAAGAGCTCTTGTACGCAGCGTAGAAACGCCTCTTTCTTTGTCTGGATTGTTGACAACCTTGACAGATGAAATCTCTCTCTTGGAGGAGAGTATTTGAAGTCCAGAAGGTATCCCTGAGATATTATTTCTAGCGCCCAGGGATCCTGGACATCTCTTGCCCAAGCCTGGGCGAAGAGAGAAAGCCTGCCCCCCACTAGATCCGATCCCGGATCGGGGGCCCTCAATTCATGCCGTTTTAGGGGCAGCAGTAGGTTTCCTGGTCTGCTTGCCCTTGTTCCAGGACTGGTTAGGTTTCCAGCCTTGTCTGTAGCGAGCAACAGCTCCTTCCTGTTTTGGTGCAGAGGAAGTTGATGCTGCTCCTGCTTTGAAATTACGAAAGGAACGAAAATTAGACTGTCTAGTCTTAGATTTGGCTTTGTCCTGAGGCAGGGCATGGCCTTTACCTCCTGTAATGTCAGCGATAATCTCTTTCAACCCGGGCCCGAATAAGGTCTGCCCTTTGAAAGGTATATTAAGCAATTTAGACTTAGAAGTAACATCAGCTGACCAGGATTTTAGCCACAGCGCCCTGCGTGCCTGAATGGCGAATCCTGAATTCTTCGCCGTAAGTTTAGTTAGATGTACTACGGCCTCCAAAATGAATGAATTAGCTAGTTTAAGGACTCTAAGCCTGTCCGTAATGTCGTCCAGAGTAGCTGAACTAATGTTCTCTTCCAGAGACTCAATCCAGAACGCCGCTGCAGCCGTGATCGGCGCAATGCATGCAAGGGGTTGCAATATAAAACCTTGTTGAACAAACATTTTCTTAAGGTAACCCTCTAATTTTTTATCCATTGGATCTGAAAAGGCACAGCTATCCTCCACCGGGATAGTGGTACGCTTAGCTAAAGTAGAAACTGCTCCCTCTACCTTAGGGACCGTTTGCCATAAGTCCCGTGTGGTGGCGTCTATTGGAAACATTTTTCTAAATATCGGAGGGGGTGAGAACGGCACACCGGGTCTATCCCACTCCTTAGAAACAATTTCAGTAATTCTCTTAGGTATAGGAAAAACCTCAGTACTCGTCGGTACCGCAAAATATTTATCCAACCTACACATTTTCTCTGGTATTGCAACTGTGTTACAATCATTCAGAGCCGCTAACACCTCCCCTAGTAATACACGGAGGTTTTCCAGTTTAAATTTAAAATATGAAATATCTGAATCCAGTTTTGGATCAGAACCGTCACCCACAGAATGAAGTTCTCCGTCCTCATGTTCTGCAACCTGTGACGCAGTGTCTGACATGGCCCTAATATTATCAGCGCACTCTGTTCTCACCCCAGAGTGATCACGCTTACCTCTTAGTTCTGGTAATTTAGCCAAAACTTCAGTCATAACAGAAGCCATATCCTGTAATGTGATTTGTAATGGCCGGCCAGATGTACTCGGCGCTACAATATCACGCACCTCCCGAGCGGGAGATGCAGGTACTGGCACGTGAGGCGAGTTAGTCGGCATAACTCTCCCCTCGTTGTTTGGTGAAATTTGTTCAATTTGTACAGATTGACTTTTATTTAAAGTAGCATCAATACAGTTAGTACATAAATTTCTATTGGGCTCCATTTTGGCATTGCAACAAATGACACAGGTATCTTCCTCTGAATCAGACATGTTTAACACACTAGCAAATAAACTTGCAACTTGGAATACAATTCAATTAAAAACGTACTGCGCCTTTAAGAAGCACAGAAAATCTATAACAGTTGAAAATTAATAAATTGAAACAGTTATAGCCTCAATCCTTGTAAACAACACAACTTTAGCAAAGGTTTAATCCCAATAGCAAAGATAACAAATTCTGAAAGCAGGAAACAATTACAGAATAAACGTTTTTTATCACAGTCAACTACTGCTGAGAGAAATTACCTCCCTCAAAATAAGTTTGAAGACCCCTGAGTTCTGTAGAGATGAACCGGATCATGCAGGGAATACAATGAGCTGCTGACTGAAATAACTGATGCATAGAAAAGGCGCCAAAAAACGGCCCTTCCCCCTCACACACAGCAGTGAGAGAGAACAGAAACTGACAGAAAAAGATTAAGCAACTGCCAAGTGGAAAAATGGTGCCCAAACATTTATTCACTCAGTACCTCAGCAAATGAAAACGATTTTACATTCCAGCAAAAACGCTAAACATAATTTCTAGTTATTAAACAGCTTTATGTACTTCTTACAGTGTAATTCTAGTGAAGTACCATTCCCCAGAATACTGAAGTGTAAAGTATACATACATGACATTATATCGGTATGGCAGGATTTTCTCATCAATTCCATTGTCAGAAAATAAAAGCTGCTACATACCTCTATGCAGATTCATCTGCCCGCTGTCCCCTGATCTGAAGTTTACCTCTCCTCAGATGGCCGAGAAACAGCAATATGATCTTAACTACTCCGGCTAAAATCATAGCAAAAACTCTGGTAGATTCTTCTTCAAACTCTGCCAGAGAGGTAATAACACACTCCGGTGCTATTTTAAAATAACAAACTTTTGATTGAAGATATAAAACTAAGTATAATCACCATAGTCCTCTCACACCTCCTATCTAGTCGTTGGGTGCAAGAGAATGACTGGGAGTGACGTAGAGGGGAGGAGCTATATGCAGCTCTGCTGGGTGAATCCTCTTGCACTTCCTGTTGGGGAGGAGTTAATATCCCAGAAGTAATGATGACCCGTGGACTGATCACACTTAACAGAAGAAATAGGAGTTTGAACATCCAGAGACTTTTACTTGCTAGCAATATATTATGCTAATAGCTATGTTATACAGGTCCTATGTTAACCCTTTATCTTCTTTTCAGAGGCCGTCAGGCTGGTACAAATCAGTTTAGTATTTCAATTCAGAATTGTTTACTGCATTGTTATTGCTTTCCCCTCTCCCTGTTACAATGGGACAACTGTCTTACTTTTACTCTCAGCCAGTTGGGAGATATACTCTCCTATAGTTAGGATAATGTATTGTACCCTTTCAGTTAAGAAAGGGGTAGAATGTTTTGTCACTTACTTTTTTATATTTTTTTCTCTTTTTTTTAAGGTTACTACTATGTTACTTATGTATAATCAGCTGTGCTCGGAGTACTTCAGAGGGAGGTATGTGAGGGCATCATCCAAACACTGGGTCATATAGTACAAAAACAGGCACAATGAATAGAAACACTCCACAGGCTTTTACAATCATATCTCAAAATACAAAAGGGCTAAACTGTCCGAATAAGCGTAGGATGGCACTGTTGGATCTCCATAAGAAAGGGGGCCAGATCCTTATGCTACAGGAGACACACTTTAAAACCAAACACATACCCAAATTCTTTTCATCTAATTATCCACAGCACTTTCACAGTTCGCACCCAGCCAAGAAAATTAATGGTGTCAGTATACTAATCCACAAATCACTTGCCTTTAGCAAAATACATGTAGATCAGGACAAAGAGGGCAGATACCTATGTGTCACTGGCCTCCTTTTTGGCAAACCCATCACGTTGGTGAACCTGTATGCACCCAATAGACGTCAGAGCAAATTTATTAATGCAACCACTAACTCAATATTAGCTCAGACCAAAGGCTCCTTGATCATAGCAGGCGACCTTAACGTCCCTCTAGACCCCCAGATTGATTGCTCCAACCCCAAAACCAGACAAAAAATCCCAAACATGCAAAACATCTGGAAAAATCTTAAATTGCTAGGGGTACATGACACTTGGAGATATTCCAATCCCCAAAAAAAAGACTTCACATTCTTCTCGATCCCCAATAGTTGCTATTCTAGATTAGATTACATTTTTGTGGATCACTTGACTCTTTCATACCTGAAAATAGCTGAAATCAGACACACCACCTGGTCAGATCACTCGCTGACATTATGTGAGATAGCGTGGCCCTCAGCTCCGCTGAGACAATTCCAATGGAGATTAGATGAATCACTCCTCAAGGGGAAACAGCAAGTAAAGAGACTAGCCAAACATATTAAATCATATTTCACAACCAATAACACCCCAGATATACATTTTACAACGATATGGGAGGCACACAAAAGTACAATCAGAGGCGAACTCATTAAACTTAAAGCATATATAACGAGAAAGAGGAGAGAAGAATATACCACCTTAGCTAAAGAAATGGCAGATTTAGATTATCTACACAAACAATCCCCTGACAACAATCTTGTTTTAGATAACCTTAATTCAAAACGTGCACAACTAAACAACCTTCTCCAGATAGATGCCCAAAGACAACTATTGTCCTTCCAACAGACATTCTATAGGGAGGGTAACAAAGCAGGGAAATGGCTAGCAAGAGCTTTAAAACACAGACAACAAAAAACATACATTCACTCAATTAAAAATGAGTCAGGAAAAAGACTAGAAGACACCCATAAAATAGCTGAAGTATTTAAATCTTTTTATCATAAACTTTATAATCTATTCCCGGATAGAGAAGACACAGCCCACAGTCGCGCATGCCACCAATACCTTTCTAGCATACAAATACCACAACTAAGCAGCGAGCAAAGAGAGTCTTTGAACCAACCCTTCTCCATTAAAGAAGTATTAGACGCTATACGTACCCTAAAATCTAACAAAGCGCCGGGACCAGATGGTTTCTCAGGCCTGTACTATAAAACCTTTTCAAAATATCTTGCCCCACATTTAACCTCCTTATTTAATCACATAGCGGAAGACTATAGATTTCCCGATACCATGTTACAAGCTCATATCTCAGTACTGGAAAAACCGGGCAGGGTGCCTGATGTCCCCGCTAACTTTAGACCAATATCCCTTCTTAACACAGACTTGAAACTATATGCAAAAATCTTGGCCTCCCGAATACATAAATTTCTCCCAGAACTAATTCATCAGGACCAAGCAGGTTTCGTACCTAATAGGGAAGCGAAAGATAACACAGTGAAAGTACTTAATCTTATAGACCTTGTTTCCAAGACTAATACCCCAGCCCTTTTTCTATCCACTGACGCCGAAAAGGCATTTGACAGACTTGACTGGACTTATTTACAAGCGACTCTTAGTAGATTTAATTTCCCCGACCAGTTTATCCAAAAAATTATGGCCCTATATTCTAACCCAACAGCACAGGTGAGAGTGAATGGGACGCTCTCTGAACCCTTTGAAATCATAAACGGGTCGAGACAGGGTTGCCCTCTTTCCCCATTGTTATTTATTTTATCACTTGAACCACTAGCAATTAGAATCAGAGAGAATCCGCACATTACAGGAATTACAGCAGGGACTAGACAGCATAAAATGGCAATATACGCAGACGACCTCCTTCTGACAATAACCGACCCACTTAGATCTATCACACATGCAATGACTGAGCTCTCCTCTTTCGGCAGGGTATCTAATTTTCTAGTTAACATGACAAAGTCGGAATTCTTACCGTTAGGGATCCCCCAACAGACGCTAGAGGACATCAGAGCACTCTGCCCGTTAAAAGTACAAACCAACCGTCTTAAATATCTGGGAGTCTTTTTGACTCCAAACAGTCAATCAACACGCAAATACAACTATGGGGAACTAATTAATGAGTTTCAGTCCCTGACCTCCTCCTGGCTTCTAAAAAATATTACGTGGTTGGGTAGAATCCAAGCAGCTAAGATGGTACTACTACCTAAAGCATTATATATCTTACAGACCGTACCGGTCCAGCACATTTCCAGGGAAGTAGATATCTTGCAAAAAATTCTGAATGACTATATATGGAGACGCAGGCCACCACGTATTAATAAAAGCACGATTTATAAAGTTCCTGAGCAAGGAGGCCTGGGAGTTCCCCACCTTAACTCATATAAACTTGCGATCTCTCTTCAGCGTGTCCTGGAGTGGTGCAATCATGAGGGAGATAGATCTAAGGGTTGGGTACAAATAGAAACAAACATGGCAGACACATCCCACTTAGGAAACAAATGCTGGAATATCCAGGCACTAGGAATCCCCACTATATCCCAGTCCTCCACGTCTAATGAGACCTGGAGAGACTGGCTATATGTCCTCAAAACATATCCAAAAATCTCTTCAAAATATTCCCCACTTACAAGCTTGATACTTAATCCAGAGTTTCCCCCAGGGCTGACTCAAGAGAGGAACACAGGTGCCACCCAAATCCCCCCAATTCAGATACACACCTTATTAGAAAACAACAAGGTAAAATCCAAGCAACAAATAGACTCACTATCAATTCCCTTTTTTGCCTCCTGGTTCAATTACCATCAGGCGAGACATTTTCTACTCACACGCAAAAGTAAAGCGGATTTTATGAGACCTCTGACAAAATTTGAGCAAGCATGCTTGAGTGACTTGAAAGGTCCCAGATCGATTTCTACACTATACAAACTGGTTTTGGAAAATAGATTCCCGAACCTGCCTTCATACACTGCAGGGTGGGATAGAGAGCTTGAAACGAATACACTCACTAAAGACTGGCAGTTAAGATTTGAGAATTTATCACATTCAGCCCATTCGGCAAGAGCGAAAGAAACAAATATTAAAGTCTGTATGCGATGGTACATGACCCCAGCCAAAATAAAGCGCATTTTTAAGGGGAGCTCAGGCCACTGCTGGAGGGGTTGCGACCTACCAGGACATATGACACATATATGGTGGGATTGTGAACCTATTAGAAATTTTTGGTCAGCAATTTTCCAAGAAATTAATGCAGTTCTACACACGCAAATTAACCCGAGCATAGAGTTAGCACTTCTCCATAATGATCCCCCCATAACATGCAAAATAAGCAAACAACTGTTCTATATTATGCTAAATACGGCAAAACAAATTATACCTAGATGCTGGAAAACAACCAAAATACCTACCGTTAGTGAATGGGTGAAATTAGTTAACTCAGATATGATATTAGAAAGATTCCATTATCTCCAAATAGGAGGTTTGACCTTTTTTGAAGACATGCTACTCCTATGGGAGTCATATAAATATAAGCCCAAGTAGGACTGACATAAAAGATCAAAGTCACATATGCTATTTAATAGCCTCTCATAGAAGGATCACATTACTTCCCTACAAGCGCTAACCTAGATGTAATGTAGCATTATCTCTGATACCCGAGCACATGCAACTCCATCTTTAATATTGTAACCTACCATGTTATTTGTTTTTATTTTTGTTTTGTTTTCTTGTTTTTTGTTCTTTCTTTTTTCTGTTCTTTTTCTTTCCATTCGCTACCGATGAAGTTTAGTATTGATGCGTAGTGGTTTTGTTAATTTGAGGTTTCATCATATGCACTAAGATTTTTGTAATACTCTTATGTAACAGTCCTGTATTCAAGATCGTAAGCAAACAAAAAATAAGTGAACTAATGGAGTTATATTTCTTCGGTTTGCCAAAGACATTAGCCCGGATGAATAGACACAAACTCACATGGACTGGCTACTTGAATATGGATGCCTAGGAGGTTTACCTTCTGCCTCTCTAGCCTAAGTACTGTACAACTGCACCATGCTGATCTTTATTGTTGGAATAATATCTTTGTTATAATTTATGCATATAACTTAATAAAAAATAAATATATAAAAAAAAAAAATTGACAGGGCGGGCCGTGGACTCGTCGTATCATAGAAGAACTCAATTTATCTGGTAAGCATAAATTTCCTTTTCTTCTATAAGATACGACGAGTCCACAGATTCATCCTTTACTTGTGGGATACAATACCAAAGCTACAGGACACGGATGACGGGAGGGACAAGACAGATACCTAAACAGAAGGCACCACTGCTTGAAGAACTTTTTTCCCAAAAATAGCCTCCGAAGAAGCAAAAGTATCAAATTTGTAAAATTTGGAAAAGGTATGAAGGGGAGACCAAGTCACAGCCTTACAAATCTCTGTTCAACAGAAGCATCATTTTTAAAAGCCCATGTGGAAGCCACCGCTCTAGTGGAATGAGCTGTAATTTTTTCAGGAGGCTGCTGTCCAGCAGTCTCGTATGCCAAACGGATGATGCTTTTCAGCCAGAAAGAAAGAGAGGTAGCCGTAGCTTTTTGACCTCTACGTTTTCCAGAATAGACAACAAACAGAGAAGATGTTTGACGGAAATCCTTGGTCTTATTTGAAACAACCTTAGGAAGGAATCCAGGTTTAGTACGCAAAACCACCTTATCAGAATGGAATATAAGATAAGGCGAGTCGCATTGTAACGCAGATAGCTCAGAAACTCTTCGAGCAGAAGAGATAGCTACTAAAACAGAACTTTCCAAGATAGAAGTTTAATATCTATGGAATGCATGGGTTCAAATGGAACCCCTTGAAGAACATTTAAAACTAAATTCAAACTCCATGGCAGAGCAACAGGTTTAAACACAGGCTTAATTCTAACCAAAGCCTGACTCAACGTCTGGGACATCTGCCAGACGCTTGTGTAGTAAGATTGACAAAAAAGAAATCTGTCCCTTTAAGGAACTAGCTGATAACCCCTTATCCAATCCTTCTTGGAGAAAGTACAAAATCCTAGGAATCCTCATCTTACTCCATGAGTAGCCTTTGGATTCGCACCAATAAAGACATTTACTCCATATCTTATGATAAATTTTCCTAGTGACAGGCTTTTGAGCCTGAATCAAGGTATCAATGACCGACTCAGAGAATCCCCGCTTAGATAAAATCAAGCATTTAATCTCCAGGCAGTCAGCCGCATAGAAACTAGATTTGGATGTTGGAACGGACCCTGAATGAGAAGGTCCTGTCTCAGTGGCAGTTTCCACGGTGGCAGAGATGACATTTCCACCAGATCTGCATACCAAGTCCTGCGTGGCCACGCAGGTGCTATCAAGATTACCAAAGCCCTCTCCTGTTTGATTCTGGCAATCAGACGAGGTAGAAGAAGAAAAGGAGGAAACACATAAGCCAGGTTGAACGACCACGGTACTGCTAGAGCATCTATCAGTACTGCTTGAGGATCCCTTGATCTGGACCCGTAACAAGGAAGTTTGACATTCTGACGAGATGCCATTAGATCCAATTCTGGTGTGCCCCATTGATGAATCAATTGTGCAAACACCTCCGGATGGAGCTCCCACTCCCCGGGATGAAAAGTGACGACTTAGAAAATCCGCTTCCCAGTTCTCCACTCCTGGGATATAGATTGCTGATAGATAGCAAGAGTGAGTCTCTGCCCATCTAATTATTTTGAAAACCTCTATCATCGCTAGAGAACTCTTTGTTCCCCCTTGATGATTGATATATGCTACAGTCGTGATATTGTCCGGCTGAAATCTTATGAATTTGGCCGAAGCCAGCTGAGGCCACGCCTGAAGCGCGTTGAATATCGCTCTCAGTTCTAGAATATTTATTGGAAGTAGGGCCTCCTCCTGAGTCCACACACCCTGAGCCTTCAGGGAATTCCAGATTGCACCCCAGCCCAAGAGGCTGGCGTCCGTCGTCACTATGACCCATGATGGCCTGCGGAAGCACATTCCCTGGCACAAATGATCCTGTGACAACCACCAAAGAAGAGAGTCTCTGGTCTCTAGATCCAGATTTATCCACGGAGATAAATCCGCATAATCCCCATTCCACTGTCTGAGCAAGCACAGTTGCAGTGGTCTGAGATGTAAGCAAGCAAACGGAACTATGTCCATTGCCGCTACCATTAGTCCAATTACCTCCATAAACTGAGCCACTGACGGCCGAGGAATGGAATGAAGTGCTCGGCAAGTGGTTAAGATCTTTGATTTTCTAACCTCCGTCAGAAAAATTTTCATGTCTACCGAGTCTATCAGAATTCCTAGGAATGGAACTCTTGTCAGAGGAACAAGTGAACTCTTTTTTATGTTCACCTTCCACCCGTGAGATCTTAGAAAAGCCAACACGATGTCCGTGTGAGATTTGGCTAGATGGTAAGTTGACGCCTGAATCAAAATATCGTCCAGATAGGTCGCCACTGCTATGCCCCGCGGCCTTAGAACCGCCAGAAGGGACCCTAGCACCTTTGTGAAGATTCTGGGAGCTGTGGCCAAATCGAAAGAAAGGGCCACAAACTGGTAATGTTTGTCCAGGAAGGCGAACCTGAGGAACTGGTGATGATCTTTGTGGATAGGAATGTGAAGATACACATCCTTCCAATCCACGGTGGTCATATATTGACCCTCCTGGATCATTGGTAAAATTGTCCGAATGGTCTCCATCTTGAAGGATGGGACTCTGAAAAATTTGTAAAGAGTTTTGAGATCTAAAATCGGTCTGAAGGTTCCCTCTTTTTTGGGAACCACGAACAGATTGGAGTAAAACCCCTGCCCCTGTTCTACTTTTGGAACTGGGCAGATTACACCCATGGTATATAGGTCTTCTACACAGCGTAAGAATGCCTCTCTTTTTGTCTGGTTTACAGACAAACGTGAACGATGAAATCTCCCCCTTGGGAGAGAATCTTTGAACTCTAGACGATACCCCCCTGGGGCACGATTTCTAATGCCCAGGAATCCTGAACGTCTCTTGCCCAAGCCTGAGTGAAGAGAGAAAGTCTGCCCCCTACTAGATCCGGTCCCGGATCGGGGGCTGCCTCTTCATGCTGTCTTGGTAGCAGCAGCGGGCTTCTTGGCCTATTTACCTTTATTTCAGGTCTGGTTAGGTCTATAGACTGACTTGGATTGAGCAAAATTCCCCTCCTTCTTTGTGGCAGAGGATTTAGTAGAGGGTCCACCTTTAAAGTTTCAAAAAGGAACGAAAATTATTTTGTTTGGCCCTCATTTTATTCGTCTTGTCCTGAGGAAGGGCATGGCCTTTACCTCCAGTAATGTTGGAAATGATCTCCTTCAGTTCAGGCCGAATAGGGTCTTACCCTTGAAAGGAATAGCTAACTGTTACGGCACCCCCAAGCATAAAAGGGTTAAACCGCCGTTTAGTAGATCTTCCCTTTCAGAGGCACAGCATACAGTAAATTTTCCCTCTCCCTCCCCCCCCAAGCATGAGTCAAAGCTCCATGGTGAGGGTCAAACAGATATCAGCAAGAGCTGTGGGTTTATTGTTCTTATAAACACATTCTTACACATTAGTACCACCCACAGGGTTTTGCAAAATAACCAATAAACACATACAATACTCTCAGACACTCCCACACAAAATCATCCCCTCTGCCTGATGCAATTACCTACACAATGGTTGATGCAGTTACCTTACACAATGGTTGATACAATTACCTTACACAATGGTTGATGCAGTTACCTTACACAATGGTTGATACAATTACTTTACACAATGGTTGATGTAATTATCACAGGCAGAGAATTACAGTTCCCTTTGTGACCAAATTAAGCATGGCTTTTCTGCCCAAAACCAGTTCCACAGAGTCTTCTATCCTGGAGATAATTGGGAAGTAATACAATTATCTCCAAGGACAGAGGCAAAACTCCATTGAACACATGGTAGCAAAAGACAATACTATACATAAAAATATATAACTGTGCAGCTATTGCATAAAACAGGTACATTCAACAAATCCCCAGATAGCCTAGATCCGAGCACACATTATTACTGAATGGCGCTCAGGTCACACACATACAGTTCAATTGCCATGGAGCCAAAGTCTTTCACATAGTCTTTTGTTATACGAATGGGCTCCATGGCATAGCTATCTGGGGTATTACTGTTCAAATAGGGCAAGCACCAAATGACCCGGCCTTCGTTTCCCTGCAGGGGAAAATCAAGCGTTTCAACAGGGGGCCATAGTCTAAAGGCAGCAGACGGGCAACCAGGCTCCTCCAATGCACAGTGGCGAGATTGGTCTCGTCACATCTCTCCCCTTTTCCAAACAGACTAACAGGGTATCTGACCTCCTGCCGGTCAGTGCCCTGGTTAGTCCAGCAACCCACCCACAAAACACAATCAGCAGTACAGCCCACCCACAATAAATGGTCACTACACCTGGGTAGAGGAGAAACTTGTCCATGTGCAGGTGCCTCACCACGGCTGTGTGGGGGACTGGTACACTGAATTGGTGGGTTGCGAGGTGGGCAGAGACCAGCTGTACTCTGCCCTGGTGCCAGCACTACCACGGAAGTAGCCTGGTGGGAGCCTGGCTGCTGGAGGGGGAGACCAATCGTCTCCCCTTTGGACAAAGCACCATGCTGCTGTGGGGGGAGACCGACCGTCTCCCCTTTGGACAAAGCACCATGCTGCTGTGGGGGAAGACCGACTCTCTCCCCTTTGGCTAAACAGCCCTGTTGCTGGGGGACAGGACCGACTGTCCCTACCCCCTGTGCTGTAAGTGCAGAGACCACGGTCCCATCTGCACGGTTGTGGGGCTTACTGTCTCCCCCTGGTGCGTTAAGCTGCCGCTGGGGAGAGGGGGTAACAAGCTCCTCTCCCATACGTACTTCCAGCCACTGGGGAATGGAGACTGGGCTCCCAATCCCCTGCATCTCACTCTGCTGATGGGGGGCAGAACCAACTGTCCCTGTCCCCTGTAACTCAGCCTGCTGCTGGGGAATGGAGTCTGGGCTCCCAATTCCCTGCATATCACTCTGCTGCTGGGGGACAGGACCAACTGTCTCTGCCCCCTGTAACTCAGCCTGCCACTGGGGAATGGAGTCTGGGCTCCCAATTCCCTGCATATTCCTCTGCTGCTAGGGGACAGGACCAACTGTCTCTGCCCCCTGTAACTCAGCCTGCCGCTGGGGGATGGAGTCTGGGCTCCCAATTCCCTGCAGGACTGGTGGAGAGACCTCGGTCCCATCTCCACCGGCCACCTGGGGTCCTTCCCAGTAAATCTCCACAATATCTTCCCAGCTGAACGGGTCTGGATCTTTCACCTTGCTGTCCTGCTGAGACTTCCCAATGGAGTGGAAGAGATCTCGGTAGTCCTGCTCCAGTTCCCACTCCAGGGCTGCTAAGTGAGCCAGGTCTTGCTCTACCTCATGGGGGTCAGCCCAGTCATGTCTAGCCTCCCTCTCATAGAAAATGTCCTGAAGTCTGGTCTGCGCAGGGCTCCCAAAGTCAGGCTCTGCAAAGGACTCCCACAACAAGCCAGGACCATCAAACTCCTCTCCCTCTGGTTTGTCATGCTCGGCTGTCCAGGGTATATACTGTGCCATCCTCCAGCCATAGCCCCTGCCATACCCGGTGCTCTAGTTCCTTCACCCATTTTTCAAGGGGCTGCTCTCCCAGGAAGGGCATCTGCAGGGCCACTTGCTTCTGCAACTGCTGCTCTTCACTGGGGAGACTCTTACCCTGCTGGTATTGTACATTATACAGGGCCTGGTACCAGATCCCTTTCCTTAATGCATCCCAGCCATCCAGGTCCTCCTCCTCATATAACACTGCTGGTTCCATTCTTTTGCTTTTAGGGTCGCTGTACTGGGACATGCGTTGCCCCCAACTTGTAAATCCACGGAATGGTGTCTCCTGTAGCTGTCCTTCTGGCTGTGGGAACGATCCCATTGCTTGCCACCAATTGTAACGGCACCCCCAAGCATAAAAGGGTTCAACCGCCGTTTAGATCTTCCCTTTCAGAGGCACAGCATACAGTAAATTTCCCCTCTCCCTCCCCCCAAGCATGAGTCAAATCTCCATGGTGAGGGTCAAACAGATATCAGCAAGAGCTGTGGGTTTATTGTTCTTATATACACATTCTTACACATTAGTACCACCCACAGGGTTTTGTAAAACAACCAATAAACACATACAATACTCTCAGACACTCCCACACAAAATCATCCCCTCTGCCTGATGCAATTACCTACACAATGGTTGATGCAATTACCTTACACAATGGTTGATGCAGTTACCTTACACAATGGTTGATGCAGTTACCTTACACAATGGTTGATGCAGTTACCTTACACAATGGTTGATACAATTACCTTACACAATGGTTGATACAATTACCTTACACAATGGTTGATGCAATTATCTTACACAATGGTTGATACAATTACCTTACACAATGGTTGATGTAATTATCACAGGCAGAGAATTACAGTTCCCTTTGTGACCAAATGAAGCATGGCTTTTCTGCCCAAAACCAGTTCCACAGAGTCTTCTATCCTGGAGATAATTGGGAAGTAATACAATTATCTCCAAGGACAGAGGCAAAACTCCATTGAACACATGGTAGCAAAAGACAATAATATACATAAAAATATATAACTGTGCAGCTATTGTATAAAACAGGTACATTCAACAAATCCCCAGATAGCCTAGATCTGAGTGCACATTATTACTGAATGGCGCTCAGGTCACACACATACAGTTCAATTGCCATGGAGCTAAAGTCTATCACATAGTCTTTTGTTATATGATTGGGCTCCATGGCATAGCTATCTGGGGTATTACTGTTCAAATAGGGCAAGCACTGAACGACCCGGCCTTCATTTCCCTGCAGGGCAAAATCAAGCATTTCAACAGGGGGCCATAGTCTAAAGGCAGCAGGCGGGCAACCAGGATCCTCCAATGCACAGTGGCGAGATTGGTCTCATCACACTAACAGCTTAGATTTTGATGACACATCAGCAGACCAGGACTTAAAGGGACAGTATACTGTAAAATAGTTTTTCCCTTAATGTGTTTGCAATTGCTTTTTTTACCAACTGCAGAGTAAAAAATGTATGAAAATTAGCTTTTTAAGGCTTATTTGTGTATATTAAAGCTCTGATTTTGTGTTTTGAAGCCACAACCTAATAAAGTAGGTTGAGCTTGTAGGTATAATCAGATCTCATTACTGTATCACATTGTGCACATATACCTGCTTCTTTATCTTATATCTGTCCTTAAAACAATCACCAGTACTTTGAGAGAACAATGGAAAATCAACATTGTATTACCTTATCTCTGCTATATCCGACTGGGAGTGTAATTTATTCTGCTGGCTGTGTTTACAAAGCTTATCTATAGCTGGTACGCACGGCCACAAATTTTCTGAATGCTAAATCAACAATTTCAAATGCTAATATAAGGGTAAAGGAGCTACTTGTAAACAATTTAATACACTCCAGCAGGTAAGGTGGATCATTGGGAACAAATTAAAGGGGAGAAATTTTTTGAGTAAACTGTCCCTTTAAGCCATAACACTCTACGTGCTAAAATGGAAAAGCCTGCATTCTTTGCAGCTAATTTAGCCATTTGAAAAGCGGCATCTGTAATAAAAGAATTAGCTAGCTTGAGAGCCTTAATTCTATCCAAAATATCATCTAATGGGGTCTCAACCTTAAAGGATTACTTTCTGTTATAATTTTTAAGCTAAACAACTAACATATTAAAGTTTATAAACATTAATTAAAACCTACTGACCTATATTTTCTCCAAAACGAAGTTTCATAACGTTCTAAAAGTTATATCTTTTATTCGCCGATGATGTCACGTTATCCTGCCCACTATTTTCAGCACTGCATGTTCAAAATACTTAAACCAATAAGTTTGTGTTTAAAGCGCCATTTTGAAACCTAGGTATTGTAAACGGATTGGTACAGAGCAAAGGATACCCACGGAGTGGGTTTGGAAAACAATTACATTTGCAGACAAGATTTCTGATATACGGTAGAGATATGTTAATGAAATGCTATTGATAAAAAGCGTATTTGGGGTAGTTAGTTAGTAACAGGCATAGAAAATATTTACTTACAGTGGCCCTTTAAGATACTCCTCCAGCCTCAAACCAAAAAGCTGCTGCAGTAGTTACAGGAACAATGCACGCTATAGGTTGTAGAAGAAAACCCTGATGAATAAACAATTTCTTTAACAGACCCTCTAATTTTTTATCCATAGGATCTTTGAAAGCACAACTGTCCTCAATAGGTATAGTTGTACGCTTAGCCAGGGTAGAAATAGCTCCCTCCACCTTAGGGACCGTCTGCCAGGAATCCCGAATGGTGTCAGATATGGGAAACATTTTCTTAAAAGTAGGAGGGGGAGAGAACGGAATGCCTGGTCTATCCCATTCCTTAGTAACAATGTCCGAAATTCTTCTAGGGACTGGAAAAACATTAGTGTAGGGACCTCTAGCTATTTATCCATCTTACACAATTTCTCTGGTGGGATTACAATAGGGTCACAATCATGCAGAGTCGCTAAAACCTCCCAGAGTAACAAGCGGAGGTGTTCAAGCTTAAACTTAAAGGCCGTCATATCTGAGTCTGTTTGAGGGAACAACTTTCCTGAATCAGAAAGTTCTCCCTCAGACAGCAATTCCCCCACCCCCAAATCAGAACACTGTGAGGGTACATCGGAGATTGCCAATAAAGCATTAGAGGGCTCAGCATTTACTCTAATACCGGACCTACTGCGCTTAACCTGTAAACCAGGCAGTTTAGATAATACCTCTGTAAGGGTAGTAGACATAACTGCAGCCATATCTTGCTGGGTGAAAGAATTAGACGCACTAGAAGTACTTGGCGTCGCTTGGGCGGGCGTTAAAGGTTGTGACACTTGGGGAGAAGTAGATGGCATAACCTGATTCTCTTCTGACTGAGAATCATCCTGAGACATACTTATTTCAGCTAAAATATGTTCTTTGCAGTGTAAGGCCCTTTCAGTACATGAGGGACACATTTTAAGTGGGGGTTCCACAATGGCTTCTAAACACATAGAGCATTGACTTTCCTCAATGTCAGACATGTTAAAACAGGCTAGTAATGACCACAAACAGACTTGAAAACACTTTATTTAGTGAAAAAAATAACAATTCGAAAAAAACGGTACTGCGCCTTTAAGAGAAAAAAAGCATACAATTTTTCCAAAACTGCTTTAAAACGATAAAATTATCACAATTTTATGATAAATGCATCCCAATTTGTCAGCTAAGTTTGCCCCACAAGGAAAGGAATACTTAACCTTTAAGACCAAAAAACGTTGTGCTAAATAACGTTAAAATCAAACAAAAACACCCCCTGCACCTCGCCACAGCCCTGCTGTGGTGCCTACCTACCCTCAGGGGTCTGCAAAATCTGATTAACCCTTCGATTAGGCCCAAACTGTCCTGAAAGGCCCACCGGAGTTGGAGCTTGCTGCTTGTCTGGGAAAAACAACTGCGCAACTGAGGCGCGAAAATAGGCCCCGCCCATCTCACTCGATGTCTCACAGCCTACAATAACCGCACCAGAGCGGTCTAAAACCTAGCCATGTGGGTTCATAAACCCATTTAGTGAAGCCATGTGTACCCTTCATTCTTGAAATAAAGTAAAAACGTTTGCCACAAAACGTTATCCTTAACTCCCAACATAGTAACGTTTGCCCACAAACATCAGATCATCAGTGTCAACCATTTTTTTTAGCCCAATATAAAGGTCCAGTAATACCCCTCTCTATGCATTAGGATTATTGCTTACCCTTTCCCTCATGGGGATACTGTCAGCCAATTCTGAAATAACACAGTCTCTCCAGAAAAAAATGACTGAACATACCTCAATGCTTGTAGCATGAAAAACGTTCCTCACACTGAAGTTTCTTAAGTACTCCTCAGCCATTCTGTGGGAACTACTCTGGATCTTAGTAACAACTGCTAAGATCATCAGTCTCAAGGCAGAAGTCTTCATCCATCTGCTGCCTGGGAAGAAATAGCACTCACCGGTACCATTTAAAATAAAAAAGTCTTGCTTGAAGAAAATAAAAACTAACATTTTATCACCTCTTTCACTTTACCCTTCCTATTACTTAGAGTAGGCAAAGAGAATGACTGGGGGGTGGAGTCAAGGGAGGAGCTCTTTACTTGTGGGATAATATCCCACAAGTAAAGGATTACTCCGTGGACTTGTCGTATCTTATAGAAGAAACCCAACTAACTTAAAGGAATTGAGATCATTCCTGGGTATGACGAATTATTCTCGCAAATTCATTGACAATTATGCAGAATTAGCTAAACCACTACTACTTCTTCTAAAGAAGGATGTGAAATGGCACTGGAGTGAGTCTCAAGAGACAGCCATCAGAGAGCTGAAGAGAAAACTCACTCAAGCACCTTGCTTAGCGTACCCTGAAGGTGGTAAACCTTTCTTATTAGAAACAGGTTACACAGATGTAAGCATGAGTGCTGTGTTATACCAAAAGCATGATAATTTAAACAAAGTCATTGCTTATGCGAGCAAAACTCTATCCCCAGTAGAAATAAAATTTAGCGATTGCGAAAAAGCCCTCTTATCTACTGTATGGGCTCTACAAAATTTCCACAGCTATATACAGGGCGAGAAAATTATTGTAGAAACGGCCCACCAGCCTTTGCTATATTTGCAAAGTGAGAGAATAAGAGATGGGAATTTGTCAAATAGCCGCATAACAGCGTAGACTCTTTCCTTACAAGGCTGGCCTTTAGAAATTAGCTACAAGCAGAATAAAAAGAATCCAATCGCTCAGGGGCTTGCTGAGCTCCACGACTGTACTGCTAAAGATCCTGGGGAAGAATTGTCAGAAGATGATTTCCTGGAGGAACAATTGCTTTCCCCATATAAAATGTACAATGAGGACAATTGCCAAACATTACCTTAGGTGTATGTTGATGGTTGTTATTACCATGCCACTATTGATAATGAGCGCAGATTAGTCGCTGGCGTTGGTATAACTTGGGCAAATGGATTCTCAAATATATCTATAGGTTTCAACATTGGACCAAGATCCAGTCAAGTTGCAGAACTCACTGCTATTCTAAAAACCATTGAAATGGCTATTGAACATGGTATTCATGAGTTTGTGATCATAACTGACTCAAATGATGTGCGTGACAGTTTTGTTGAATACCTGCCAACTTGGAAAAGAAATGGCATGCAGAAAAGCAATAACAAACCAGTCAAGCATGGCAAGTTGTTCTGCGAGATTGATAATCTGGTGGTATCCAATGATTTGACAATACACTGGAAAAAGACCAAGGGTCATTCCAGGGTTCTAGGCCCCGATAAGGAAGGCAATGATCATGCGGATTCATTAGCCAAACAAGGAGCCATAACTGGAGAACTCCTTAATATTGACCACTTAATGGGTGCAATTCAGGTAGAAGCCATTACCAGAAACCAGGCAAAACAACAGAGTGAGCCTAACTTGGTACAATGGAGTCAGGATTCTCCTAGAGAGGACCTGATCACTAGTCAAAAAGAAGACCTCATTGTAGGCATCTTCTATAAACACATAGAAGATCCTGAAAGCCACTCCATATCAAAAGATGATTGTATTGGCAAAGAAGATCTGGATTTCAATAAGATTCTAAGAACACAATTCAAGTTACAGGATGGTTTGTTAATAAGAACCTCCAAAACTCGCATCCAGCAATAGGTAGTACCCACCGAGTTCAGAGGTCTAATGCTTTAAAATGCCCATGATGCTCCCACATCTGGTCATCGTGGTGCCAAACTCACGTATGAAATATTGCGTGATTATGCCTTTTGGCCACACATGTTGAAAGATGTTCAAACCTACTGTCAAGGGTGTTTAATATGTCCACAGTTCCAACCCACTGCACCAACACATAGAGTGCCATTGCAGAAAAGGGGAATGGTCATGCCATGGTCAGATATACAAATTGATTTTATTGGTCCAGTAACTAGGTCATCACGAGGTAACAAATACATGTCAACAGTGACATGCCTGTTCACTAAATGGGTAGAGTGCATCAGTGCACCTAACAATAGTGCCTAACATGCGCAGCATTGCTCATCAACCATGTGTTTTCCAGATTTGGTTTGCCCCAAAGAATCGAGTAAGATAGGGGAACCCACTTCACTAGCGAAGTGATGACCAAAATGTGGAAAATACTAGGGGTAAAAAGAAAGCTCCATATTGCTTATAGAGCTGCCTCAAGTGGTGGTGTAGAGCGTTACAACCAGTCCATTGTTAAAATCCTCAAAAAGTTTGTGAGTGAAACGGGTAAAGACTGGAATGTTAAACTACCTCTTGTCTTAATGGCTTTAAGAGCAACTCCAACTAGTGCTACCAAGATGTCACCTTTTGAACGGATGACTGGTAGGAGAATGGTTCTACCTCAGCATCTGCTGTACCGTACATCAGACCAAAACTTGATAAACGCTGCCAATACACATCAATATGTGGAGAACCTAAGAAAGCACCTGCAATATGCCTTTGCATTTGCTCAAAGGAATTTAGAAAAAGCTGCAACTGCCACTAAAATCTATTATGATCTCAAAACGTCCAAAAAGGAATATGAAATAAATGATAAAATTTATCTTTATAAAACTTTGGAAGAGATCAGGTTAGGGAGAAGAAATTTCTTCCATCATGGAAAGGTCCTTTTGTCATTACTGACAAAATATCTCCAGTGGCCTATAAAATACGGATCCCCAAAAATGAAAGTTTCATAGATAAATGAGTCAATATCAATCAATTGCGAGCATGTCATCCTAGGTCCCAACTACAAGTCATAGAGGGAGAATGAAGTGTCATACCCCCAAATGCACTAAAAATATACTGTAGTTTAAAGATGCCTAGCTGATAAACAAAGGCCCAAAAATGACGGACTTTCTACATAAAGGACTGTCTATGATGTGTACGGTCAATACCCTCACCAAGTACTGCTGACTTTAAGCCAATTTATATACATGTGTCCTACATCTATTTGAATTGGAAGGGGGAATTATGTCAGGGTACAGGTAAATGACATATATATATATATATATATATATATATATATGTGTGTGTGTGTGTGTGTGTGTGTATAAATAGGACAGGGGAATGTGTTTATGTATGAAACCATATTTTTATCAGGTATTATTAAAATGGGATTGCAATTCTGATGTCAGGATTTAACTCAAAAACCCACATGATTTGAATACACATCTCAAGACTTAAATACAAACAGGATGTCTCTAGAGACTTTAAAAGGCAACATTTACTCCCTAGCTGGAGGTGAAAAACTTCAATGAAAAGCAATTTGTTTAAAAAGGAACTGGTAATTGGCACAGGCTTGTAAAATGACCATGTTTATTTAACTATATACAGAGTTTTATGGTTTGAGATAGTATAAGACCATTAAGCCATTTCAAGAGACCATATGTTTTATTACCTGGAAATATGTGATAAACTTCCTACTCATCACAGAGGAGCATTTAAGTCTATTTCAGGTGACATATTTTGTAAGAACTTTAACCATTTACATTGGAATGCAAATTAATCCCTGCTGTGTCATTGGAAATTGACCAGCAGAGACACATGTTATAATATACTGCTTAAATTAAAAAAAAATATATTTTTTTCCTTTATACAGCCTAAAAGTTTAAATGACTATATAACAATCTATGGTCTGCTGGATTTTGTATAATTTTGAACACTGCATAGAAATGAATATATATATATATGTGGAAGATGGATTAAACCCATTGTTAAAAGACAGCATAGAAATTAATACGTGTATATATATATATATATATATATATATATATATACACATGTACATATATTCAGACAACATATTATATTAAATAAATAATTGCTGTATTGAATAATAACTACATTGATAATATTGCAAATAGACATATGAAAGCTTAAATCACTTCTAACAATTATTTCTATTTCTATTGCAGGCAACAATTGGTCATAGGCATCAATTTATATATTCAGAATTTGTTAGAAATGTGAAACATGCTGTATTTGCATGAAAGCAATATCAAGATTTTAAATGCTATCAATCTGGAATAATTAGCAGTATAATTACTTTAATATAATATGATGTTAAAGACACATGATGTTTCATATTAAAATAATCAGAAAATTCACATGGTGCTATCCTGCCTGGAATTCGGATTGCAAGTAATTAATGCAATGTTATAGTATTGTTTAATATAATCATTATATGGGAAATATTGTAAAATGTTTAGAAATGGTTAAATGAATCTGTTTTGTTTGTCATGTGGCCCCCCGATGGACAGAATCCGGTGTTGCGATGCAGGAATTACAGCTAGAGGACAATTGGTTGCTAACAAAAGGTGCATTTTCCCTAGCAACCATATATCCCAGGCTGCCCAATCAGAAGGGACAAGGTTTCCGAAGGGCCACCCATATTCCTCACCTATGATTAGAGAATATGAGTGGAAGGCAGGATGAGTAAAGGAGACTGGCTGCTAAGGATTTTGCTAAACTGACTGAAAACTGTTGCGTGGGAGACAGTCAAACTATAAGCAAAGTGGGCCATACTTTTTTTTATCAATTGCAATTACACTTATTTTTATATGAGGTGAGATTGTTCCTATTAAGAAATACTGGATATCGATTGGTGTTCATCTTGGTAATGTATTAAAAGATTGCTGTAGTAAATACATTTAAAGAGCAGTTTGTATTTTAGCTCATATTCATAGTCTGTGTATTGTTAAACATATATCCTTAAAGCTAAGTTTGTTTTAACTGTGCAAATATAGAGTTATAACTCAGAGTTTGATTGTTGGCACAAATAATATATATATAACTTCTAGTGTTTCAATTAGAGTATATATACTGTCCTATAGTTTAACTAAGCATTGTTTAAAAACATAATTTATGCTTACCTGATAAATTTATTTCTCTTGTGATGTATCGAGTCCACGGATTCATCCTTACTTGTGGGATATTCTCCTTCCCTACAGGAAGTGGCAGAGAGAGCACCCACAGCAGAGCATTCAAACAAAGGCTAGGAAGAAAAAGGAAAAACCATAGGGTGCAAGGGTGACTGAAAGTTTAAAAAATAAAAATATATATGCCTGTCATAATAAACAGGGCGGGCCGTGGACTCGATACATCACAAGAGAAATAAATTTATCAGGTAAGCATAAATTATGTTTTCTCTTGTAAGATGTATCGAGTCCACGGATTCATCCTTACTTGTGGGATACCAATACCAAAGCTTTAGGACACGGATGAAGGGAGGGACAAGACAGGAACCTTAAACGGAAGGCACCACTGCTTGTAGAACCTTTCTCCCAAAAATAGCCTCCGAAGAAGCAAAAGTATCAAATTTGGAAAATTTGAAAAAAGTATGAAGCAAGGACCAAGTCGCCGCCTTACAAATCTGTTCAACAGAAGCCTCATTTTTAAAAGCCCATGTGGAAGCCACAGCTCTAGTAGAATGAGCAGTAATTCTTTCAGGAGGCTGCTGTCCAGCAGTCTCATAGGCCAAATGGATGATGCTTTTCAGCCAAAAGGAAAGAGAGGTAGCCGTAGCCTTTTTGCCTCTCCGCTTACCAGAATAAACAACAAACAATGAAGATGTTTGACGGAAATCTTTGGTTGCTTGTAAGTAGAACTTTAAAGCACGAACCACAACAAGATTGTGCAACAGACATTCCTTCTTTGATGAAGGATTAGGACACAGAGAAGGAACAACAATCTCTTGATTGATATTCTTATTAGAAACAACCTTAGGAAGAAAACCAGGTTTGGTACGCAAAACCACCTTATCTAAATGGAATATAAGATAAGGGGAATCACACTGTAAAGCAGATAGCTCAGAAACTCTTCGAGCCGAAGAGATAGCAACTAAGAACAAAACTTTCCAAGATAGAAATTTAATATCTATGGAATGCATAGGTTCAAACGGAACCCCTTGAAGAACTCTAAGGACTAAGCTTAGGCTCCAAGGTGGAGCAGCAGGCTTAAATACAGGCTTAATTCTGACCAAAGCCTGACTAAAAGTTTGAACGTCTGGGACATCTGCCAGACGTTTGTGTAGTAGAATAGACAAAGCAGATATTTGTCCTTTTAGAGAACTAGCTGATAATCCCTTCTCCAAACCCTCTTGGAGAAAAGACAATATTCTAGGAATCCTAATCTTACTCCACGAGTAACCTTTGGATTCACACCAATAAAGATATTTGCGCCAAATCTTATGATAGATCTTCCTGGTGACAGGCTTTCTAGCCTGAATCAGGGTATCAATGACCGACTCAGAGAACCCACGCTTTGATAGAACTAGGCGTTCAATCTCCAAGCAGTCAGACGCAGAGAAACTAGATTTGGATGTGAGAACGGACCTTGGATTAGAAGGTCCCGCCTCATTGGCAGGGTCCACGGTGGAACCGAGGACATGCCCACTAGGTCTGCATACCAAGTCCTGCGTGGCCATGCAGGTGCTATCAGAATCACCGAAGCTCTCTCCTGCTTGATTCTGGCAACCAGACGTGGAAGGAGAGGAAGCGGTGGAAATACGTAGGCCAGATTGAAGGACCAAGGTACTGCTAGAGCATCTATCAGTACCGCCTTGGGATCCCGGGACCTGGACCCGTAACGAGGAAGTTTGGCATTCTGACGCGACGCCATCAGATCCAATTCTGGTGTGCCCCATAGCTGAATCAGCTGAGCAAATACCTCCGGATGGAGTTCCCACTCCCCCGGATGAAAAGTCTGACGAATTAGAAAATCCGCCTCCCAGTTCTCTACTCCTGGAATGTGGATTGCTGAGAGATGGCAAGAGTGATCCTCTGCCCATCGGATTATTTTGGTTACCTCCATCATCGCTAGAGAACTCCTTGTTCCTCCTTGATGATTGATATAAGCTACAGTCGTGATGTTGTCCGACTGAAACCTGATGAATTTGGCTGCAGCAAGCTGAGGCCACGCCTGAAGCGCCTTGAATATCACTCTCAGTTCTAGGATGTTTATCGGAAGAAGAGATTCCTCCCGAGACCATAAGCCCTGTGCTTTCAGGGAGTTCCAGACTGCACCCCAGCCTAGCAGGCTGGCATCTGTCGTTACAATGAGCCACTCTGGCCTGTGGAAGTACATTCCCTGAGACAGGTGGTCCTGAGACAACCACCAGAGAAGAGAATCTCTGGTCTCCTGGTCCAGATGCAGTTGAGGAGATAAATCTGCATAATCCCCATTCCACTGTTTGAGCATGCATAGTTGCAGTGGTCTGAGCTGTAGGCAGGCAAAAGGAACTATGTCCATTGCCGCTACCATGAGTCCGATTACCTCCATACACTGAGCCACAGATGGGCGAGAAATGGAATGAAGAGTTCGGCAAGTGGTTAAGAGTTTTGATTTTCTGACTTCCGTCAGAAATATTTTCATTTCTACCGAATCTATCAGAGTCCCCAGAAAGGAAACTCTTGTGAGAGGGAAGAGAGAACTCTTTTTTATGTTCACCTTCCACCCGTGAGATCTCAGAAAAGCCAACACAATGTCCGTGTGAGACTTGGCTAGCTGAAAAGTCGACGCCTGAATTAAGATGTCGTCTAGATAAGGCGCCACTGCTATGCCCCGAGGTCGTAGAACCGCCAGAAGGAACCCTAGCACCTTTGTGAAAATTCTTGGAGCCGTGGCTAACCCGAAGGGAAGAGCCACAAACTGGTAATGCCTGTTTAGGCAAATCTGAGAAATTGATGATGATTTCTGTGAATAGGGATGTGTAGATACGCATCCTTTAAGTCCACGGTAGTCATATATTGACCTCCCTGGATCAGAGGCAGAATGGATCAGAGGCAGAATAGTCTAAATGGTCTCCATCTTGAATGATGGAACCCTGAGGAACTTGTTTAGAATTTTGAGATCCAAGATTGGTCTGAAAGTTCCCTCTTTTTTGGGAACCACAAACAGGTTTGAGTAGAACCCTAGTCCCTGTTCCTCTTTTGGGACTGGGCGGATCACCCCCATGGTAAGCAGATCTTCTACACAGCGTAAGAACGCCTCTCTCTTTGTCTGGTTTACAGACAATCGAGAAATATGAAATCTCCCCCGTGGAAGGGAGTCTTTGAATTCCAGAAGATATCCCTGGGACACAATTTCTAAAGCCCAAGGATCGTGAACATCTCTTGCCCAGGCCTGAGCGAAGAGAGAGAGTCTGCCCCCTACTAGATCCGGTCCCGGATTGGGGGCTACCCCTTCATGCTGTCTTAGCGGCAGCTGCAGGCTTCTTGGCCTGTTTACCCTTGTTCCAAGCCTGGTTAGGTCTCCAGACTGACTTGGATTGGGCAAAATTCCCCTCTTGCTTTGCAGCAGAGGAAGCAGAAACGGAACCACTCTTGACGTTCCGAAAGGAACGAAAAATATTTTGTTTGATCTTCATCTTATTTGATCTATCCTGAGGAAGGGCATGACCTTTCCCTCCAGTGATGTCTGAAATAATCTCTTTCAGTTCAGACCCGAATAGTGTCTTTCCTTTAAAAGGGATGTTCAAAAGTTTAGATTTGGATGACACATCAGCAGACCAGGACTTAAGCCATAACACCCTGCGTGCTAAAATGGCAAAACCTGAATTCTTTGCCGCTAATTTAGCCAGTTGAAAAGCGGCATCTGTAATAAAAGAATTAGCCAACTTAAGGGCCTTGATTCTGTCCATAATCTCCTCTAATGGAGTCTCCATCTGAAGAGCCTCTTCTAGAGCCTCAAACCAGAAAGCAGCTGCAGTAGTTACAGGAACAATGCAAGCAATAGGTTGAAGAGAAAAACCCTGATGAACATCAGGAGACCCTCTAATTTTTTATCCATAGGATCTTTGAAAGCACAACTGTCTTCGATAGGTATAGTTGTACGCTTAGACAGAGTAGAAATAGCTCCCTCCACCTTAGGGACTGTCTGCCATGAGTCCCGCATGGTGTCAGATATGGGAAACATTTTCTTAAAAACAGGAGGGGGAGAGAACGGAATACCTGGTCTATCTCACTCCTTAGTAATAATATTCACAATCCTCTTAGGAACTGGAAAAACATCAGTGTAAACAGGAACCTCTAAGTATTTATCAATTTTACACAATTTCTCTGGAACCACTATAGGGTCACAATCATCTAGAGTCGCTAATACCTCCCTGAGCAATAAGCGGAGGTGTTCAAGCTTAAATTTAATGGCCGTCATATCAGAATCTGTCTGAGGAAGCGTCTTTCCTGAATCAGAAATTTCTCCCTCAGATAACAAATCCCTCACCCCTACTTCAGAGCATTGTGAGGGCATATCAGATACGGCTACTAAAGCGTCAGACGGCCCAGCATTTTTTCTAAACCCAGAGCTGTCCCGCTTTCCTTGTAAAACAGGCAGTTCAGATAAAACCTCTGTGAGGGTTGTATTCATAACTGTGGCCATGTCTTGTAAAGTAAAAGAATTTGACGCACTAGAGGTACTTGGCGTCACTTGTGCGGGTGTTACTGGTTGTGACACTTGGGGAGAGCTAGATGGCGAACCCTCATTTACTTCTGACTGAGAATCATCTATTGCTCTATTTTTAAGTGCTAATATATGTTCGTTATAGTTTATAGACATATCAGTACAATTGGGACACATTCTAAGAGGGGGTTCCACAATGGCTTCCAAACATATTAAACAAGGATTTTCCTTGGTGTCAGACATGTTAAACAGGCTAGTAATGTAACAAGCAAGCTTGGAAAACACTGTAATCAAAGTAAAAAACACTTAGAAATAAAACGGTACTGTGCCTTTAAGAGAAAAAAAGCTGCACCAGTTCTGAAAAACAGTGTAAAAAAGCAGTAAACTTAACGAAATTTTTACAGTAGCATTATAAAGGCTTAGTAACTTTGCACAGCTATGCAAATAAACAATTAACCCTTTAATGGCAAAAACGGATTGAAAAAACGTTAAACCCAGTAAAAAAGACTGAGCACCATGCCACAGCTCTGCTGTGGCTCCTACCTGCCCTTCAGAACGATTTGTGGGGGAAAAAAACTTCTTTAACAACCCTCAAACATAGCAGAAACGACAGGAGAAGCAGTGATATGTCTCAAAGGAAAGGAAACTGCGCAACTTAGGCGCGAAAATAGGCCCCTCCCACCTCACTCAATGTTTTGAGGCCTATCAGAGAAACACCAGAGTGTCTCTTATTTAACCATGTGAGTTACAAAACTCAAAACCAAGCCACAATGACCCCTTAAGTCCCTTCAAAAAACGTTATAAATGCATCAAAAAACAAAACGTTTTCTTTCCTAACAGTGTCACCAGTAACTAATGAGCCCTTCAAGCAAGCTGAAATTCCTATTAAAGTATCTGAATACAGCTTACCCTTCCCCTCATGGGGATATTGCCAGCCTTTTCTAGAATTAACACAGTCTGTCTAGAAAAATATAGACTGAACATACCTCATATGCAGCTTAGCATTCAAACTGTTCCCCCAACTGAAGTTTTCCTGTACTCTTCAGCCCTTTTGAGAACAGCAGTGGATCTTAGTTACAAAATGCTAAGATCATCATCCTCCTTGCAGAAATCTTCATCCCTTTTCTGCCAGAGAGTAAATAGTACACACCAGTACCATTTAAAATAATAAACTTTTGCTTGAGAAGTAAAAAACTAACATTTTAGTCACCACATAGCTCTTTGCCCTTCCTAGCAGTTAATCAGGCAGAGAGAATGACTGGGGGGTGGAGCTAAGGGGGGAGCTATATAGACAGCTCTGCTGTGGGTGCTCTCTCTGCCACTTCCTGTAGGGAAGGAGAATATCCCACAAGTAAGGATGAATCTGTGGACTCGATACATCTTAGAAGAGAAATTGTATTGCTTGGATGTTAGCAGTTAAAGATCTTGGAATCTCATTGTGTTAACCGAATGAAAGGCTATTGTAAATAAGGTAAACGTGTATAAACTCTGCATAGCATATTTTAATAGTTTTTAAACGTGTATAGTATTGATTCACATTCTGATCCCTACAAATATATTCCAATGTGTTCATAGATATTAACTAATAAAAAGAATTCAGAAATTTATATTAATTTTATTGTCTTAGCATATGCATATTTGATTGTGGGTTTTGTTTAAAGAAAGATTGTTAAATATATTAAGTTGTAACCCTGCCATATACTCATTATTTGGAGAGTACTGCTAAGATTCTTATAAATATACTGACAATATATATATAAATAAGAGTTCTGTAGCAGGTAACGTTTAAAACAAAAAAGAAATAAATTTATGCTTACCTGATAAATGTATTTCTTTCCAGATACGGTGAGTCCATGAATCATTAATTACTGTTGGGAATATCACTCCTGGCCAGCAGGAGGAGGCAAAGAGCACCACAGCAAAGCTGTTAAATGTCACTTTCTTTCCCACAATCCCCAGTTATATGACCGAAGGAAAATGGAGGAAAAGGAAATAACACAAGGTGTAAAGGTGCCTGTGGATATATATATATATATATATAGAGAGAGAGAGAGAGAGATAACATGTAATCAGAGTATCATATGTATTTATTTGCAATCAATGGATATTTTAAAGGGATAGGAAAGTATGTTGCACTAGTGGGAGCTAGCTGCTAATTGGTGCCTGCACACATCTGTCTCTTGTGGTTGGCTAAATAAATGCGTTCAGCTAGTTGCCAGTAGTGCAATGCTGTTCCTTCAGCAAAGGATAACAAGAGAATGAAGCAAATTTGAAAATAGAAGTAAATTGGAAAGTTGTTTAAAATTATATGTTCTATCCAAATCATGAAAGAATATGTTGGGGGTTCCTGTCCCTTTAAGAGCTGGGCCAGGTTTCTCTCTACACCTGTGTAACCCCTCTTGATTGCACTCTAGTTTTAAAAAACCACCCCTTCACAGGTGTTATAAAATGGCCTGGCATTTAAGATGACATTTCTTACTGAAAAAGAAATTCAAGAGAAGGAAGAATTACACTGAAAATAACATGCCAGTAAAGAGGTGATTTTAATTTCTGCTGTATCTGAATCATGACAGTTTAATGTTAGGTGGGCTATCCCTTTGAGCTATCAGCTTAAGATTCTATTGAATCAAACATCAATCCTTGTCTTAAATATCACACTGTCAGCATCAATGTTTATCTTTAATACTAATTTCATATATACATACTTTCAAAGTATAATACACAATGTAACAAATGGCACTTAAAAGTTCTGATGAGTGATTAATGACACAAGTATCGAGCAATTTGATTTGTTAGTGTTAGTTTATAATGTGTATTTGAATCAGATTGGCTGATGTCATAAATCATGTGATTATGCACATTCCAATCAAAAGTGGTGGAAAAATTCACTAGTGTGTGGGTTATTTAGGAGTTTGCGTCATAATTGGTGCGAAAACTGTTGAGTCAAATATGGCTGCGAAGTGGAGAGTGGGACTTGTATTACATGGCTTAAACATGGTGCACATAGATTTTTTTCCAAAAAAATAAAACGGAAGTTAGCTATCTTATGTTGTGTATTTATTTCATTTTTATCTCTATATCTATTAGTGTGACAAGATTGGGGCCAAACTTTGCACCAAATATGGGGAAATAATATTGTCCCCTTGCTTTGTAATGAGAGACAAAATTGTAGCATAATCCATAAGTAGTAATGTATTTTTATCCCTATATCTACTAGTGCACCAAATGTGTATCAATAATATTGTTTGATTTAGAAAAGGTATACAATTTTAATAAAGTTTCTAATTTACTTTTATTATGTAATATACTTCATTCTCTTGCAGCATCGAACATAAGCTTTCTGTGTTTGCAGACTCCTATTGAGTTCTATGGCATCCGCGACCTCAAGGGTGGCGGATTGAAAACTAGGTACGCTGAGTCGGAAAAGACGCGAGCGTAAATGTAGAATTTTTGATAACTTTGTGAGAGTTTCAAATAGTGTCGAACAAGAGGGCGAATGAACACAATTCCGCTCGAATACCACAGTTTTCAACTTGCATCGATCTGCGTCGGATTGAGATTGCGGGATCTTATTTTATGTCACAAATTTCAACATTTGCTGATCTTGACGCTTTGATGACTACAGCGGATCAATCTCGCGACAATTACGACACAGAATTCCATCGTATTTTCAGTTGACGCTTTGTGTCCTATTTCGACATCGCTACGTTCCTTCAGAGAGAAAAAAGGAGACGTGTTCGCATGACCGGCTCATAGAGAGCCAACAAAAAATGGTGCATCTCCGAAACCGATGAAGAAAGGAGATGGGGACACCAGTCTGCACAGAAATGAAGCGCACAGCCAATACTAACCTTGCACTTCATTCTGTCAGCAGATAAGTCAGACGCAGCGCACAGAAAGCAAAAACATAGTGAAACATATTGCAATACTCACATGAAGCCCCTAATGACGCCGCTCTTTTGCAGTCTTTCATATTAAAAGAGCGCGCTCTCAATAGTGATAAAAATCACTACGCAGAATACTCAAAAATGTGTTGCATGATTCAATATCTCCTAGACTAAGGATATTTATGTCCACACACATATAAGATTCACACATGAATCATAAAATGCAATAACCCTAAAGAGCCCTACTAGGATCCAATAATCAGGGAATACTCTACACAAAGTATTAACCCCTTGTCTCCTGGTCACCAGTGCCTGTGTCCTGCCTAAAATATCCTTCTCAAGGATATATATATATATGTCCCAGAATATTGCAGTCTAATTCATTCAAAAGTGCAAGTCCCCACTTGCCTGCATCTAGCTGTCCGACAGGGGGACAGCCTACCCAGCGTGAGAAGATGCCGCTCCTTACAAAGGCCTGTAGAAAAAAGAAAGAACAGAGTAAACCTACTCAGGCTTTCTATACATGGGCAGCATAATGTTAGGAAAACGCAACAAGGCCCACCTCACAAGTTCCTAACTGCTTTAAAGCCACCACTGCCCTACTGAAGAGACTAACGTGGAGTACAGCTAGACCCAATCTTGAAAAGAAAGATCAAAGCAAACCTACTCTGGCTTTCAAAATAATAAAATTTTGATTAAAGTGAAATATCGAATTTTTTTCAGACACCAAAACTTCCCCTCCTCCTTGCACCGAAGGCAAAGAGAATGACTGGCGATTGTGGGAAGGGAAGTGACATTTAACAGCTTTGCTGTGGTGCTCTTTGCCTCCTCCTGCTGGCCAGGAGTAATATTTCCAACAGTAATTGATGATTCCGTGGACTCACCGTATCTTAAGAAAGAAATCTTTATTCCACAACTTTGGTTAAAATACATCCATGGGTCACAATACAAGGCAAAGAGCAGCAAGACCTGCTAACATGTTTTGGCTAGGGAGCCGTAATCATAGCTAAGGATCTAAACACCTGTTTAGATATTTAAAACATTAACAGTGTACTGATTGGTTAAAACAAAAGTGCTGCAATTGGTTGCCATTATCTAGACTTAAAGAGATACTACCCTAAATCCTTTAAATTTAAAGGATAGTAAACCCAAAATTTTTCTTTCATGATTCAGATAGAGCAGCAAATTTAAGCATCTTTCTAATTTACTCCTATTATCAATTTTTCTTCGTTCTCTTGGTATCTTTATTTGAAAAAGCAGGAATGTTAAAAGTTTAAATAGTAAATTTCAGACTATAATAATCTTGCAATAAAAACATAATTTATGTAAGAACTTACCTGATAAATTCATTTCTTTCATATTAGCAAGAGTCCATGAGCTAGTGACGTATGGGATATACATTCCTACCAGGAATGGCAAAGTTTCCCAAACCTTAAAATGCCTATAAATACACCCCTCACCACACCCACAAATCAGTTTAACGAATAGCCAAGAAGTGGGGTGATAAGAAAAAAGTGCGAAAGCATAAAAAATAAGGAATTGGAATAATTGTGCTTTATACAAAAAAATCATAACCACCACAAAAAAGGGTGGGCCTCATGGACTCTTGCTAATATGAAAGAAATGAATTTATCAGGTAAGTTCTTACATAAATTATGTTTTCTTTCATGTAATTGGCAAGAGTCCATGAGCTAGTGACGTATGGGATAATGACTACCCAAGATGTGGATCTTTCCACGCAAGAGTCACTAGAGAGGGAGGGATAAAATAAAGACAGCCAATTCCTGCTGAAAATAATCCACACCCAAAATAAAGTTTAAATGAAAACATAAGCAGAAGATTCAAACTGAAACAGCTGCCTGAAGTACTTTTCTACCAAAAACTGCTTCAGAAGAAGAAAACACATCAAAATGGTAGAATTTAGTAAAAGTATGCAAAGAAGACCAAGTTGCTGCTTTGCAAATCTGATCAACCGAAGCTTCATTCCTAAACGCCCAGGAAGTAGAGACTGACCTAGTAGAATGAGCTGTAATCCTCTGAGGCGGAGTTTTACCCGACTCAACATAGGCATGATGAATTAAAGAGTTCAACCAAGATGCCAAAGAAATGGCAGAAGCTTTCTGGCCTTTTCTAGAACCGGAAAAGATGACAAATAGACTAGAAGTCTTTCGGAAAGTCTTAGTAGCTTCAACATAATATTTCAAAGCTCTAACAACATCCAAAGAATGCAATGATTTCTCCTTAGAATTCTTAGGATTAGGGCATAATGAAGGAACTACAATTTCTCTACTAATGTTGTTGGAATTCACAACTTTAGGTAAAAATTCAAAAGAAGTTCGCAACACTGCCTTATCCTGATGAAAAATCAGAAAACCAAAACCTGTGAGGCCATGCTGGAGCTACCAGCAGAACAAACGAGCATTCCTTCAGAATCTTGGAGATTACTCTTGGAAGAAGAACTAGAGGCGGAAAGATATAGGCAGGATGATACTTCCAAGGAAGCGATAATGCATCCACTGCCTCCGCCTGAGGATCCCGGGATCTGGACAGATACCTGGGAAGTTTCTTGTTTAGATGAGAAGCCATCAGATCTATTTCTGGAAGTTCCCACATTTGAACAATCTGAAGAAATACCTCTGGGTGAAGAGACCATTCGCCCGGATGCAACGTTTGGCGACTGAGATAATCCGCTTCCCAATTGTCTATTCCTGGAATATGAACCGCAGAGATTAGACAGGAGCTGGATTCCGCCCAAACCAGAATTCGAGATACTTCTTTCATAGCCAGAGGACTGTGAGTCCCTCCTTGATGATTGATGTATGCCACAGTTGTGACATTGTCTGTCTGAAAACAAATGAACGATTCTCTCTTCAGAAGAGGCCAAGACTGAAGAGCTCTGAAAATTGCACGGAGTTCCAAAATATTGATCGGTAATCTCACCTCCTGAGATTCCCAAACCCCTTGTGCTGTCAGAGACCCCCACACAGCTCCCCAACCTGTAAGACTTGCATCTGTTGAAATTACAGTCCAGGTCGGAAGAACAAAAGAAGCCCCCTGAACTAAACGATGGTGATCTGTCCACCACGTCAGAGAGTGTCGTACAATCGGTTTTAAAGATATTAATTGAGATATCTTTGTGTAATCCCTGCACCATTGGTTCAGCATACAGAGCTGAAGAGGTCGCATGTGAAAACGAGCAAAGGGGATCGCGTCCGATGCAGCAGTCATAAGACCTAGAATTTCCATGCATAAGGCTACTGAAGGGAATGATTGTGACTGAAGGTTTCGACAACTGAAATCAATTTTAGACGTCTCTTGTCTGTCAAAGACAGAGTCATGGACACTGAATCTATCTGGAAACCCAAAAAGGTTACCCTTGTCTGAGGAATCAATGAACTTTTTAGTGAATTGATCCTCCAACCATGATTTTGAAGAAACAACAAAAGTCGATTCGTATGAAATTCTGCTAAATGTGAAGACTGAGCAAGTACCAAGATATCGTCCAAATAAGGAAATACCACAATACCCTGTTTTCTGATTACAGATAGAAGGGCACCGAGAACCTTTGTAAAAATTCTTGGAGCTGTTGCTAGGCCAAACGGCAGAGCCACAAACTGGTAATGCTTGTCTAGGAAAGAGAATCTCAGAAACTGATAGTGAGCTGGATGAATCGGAATATGCAGATATGCATCCTGTAAATCTATTGTAGACATATAATGCCCTTGCTGAACAAAAGGCAGGATAGTCCTTACAGTTACCATTTTGAATGTTGGTATCCTTACATAACGATTCAATATTTTTAGATCCAGAACTGGTCTGAAGGAATTCTCCTTCTTTGGTACAATGAAGAGATTCGAATAAAACCCCAGCCCCTGTTCCAAGAACTGGAACTGGCATAATTACTCCAGCCAACTCTAGATCTGAAACATTTCAGAAATGCTTGAGCTTTCGCTGGGTTTACTGGGACACGGGAAAGAAAGAATCTCTTTGCAGGAGGTCTTATCTTGAAACCAATTCTGTACCCTTCTGAAATAATGTTCTGAATCCAAAGATTGTGAACAGAATTGATCCAAATTTCTTTGAAAAAAACGTAATCTGCCCCCTACCAGCTGAGCTGGAATGAGGGCCGCACCTTCATGTGGACTTAGAAGCTGGCTTTGCTTTTCTAGAAGGCTTGGATTTATTCCAGACTGGAGATGGTTTCCAAACTGAAACTGCTCCTGAGGATGAAGGATCAGGCTTTTGTTCTTTGTTGAAACGAAAGGAACGAAAACGATTATTAGCCCTGTTTTTACCCTTAGATTTTTTATCCTGTGGTAAAAAAAGTTCCTTTCCCACCAGTAACAGTTGAGATAATGGAATCCAACTGAGAACCAAATAATTTATTACCCTGGAAAGAAAGGGAAAGTAGAGTCGATTTAGAAGACATATCAGCATTCCAAGTTTTAAGCCATAAAGCTCTTCTAGCTAAAATAGCTAGAGACATAAACCTGACATCAACTCTGATAATATCAAAAATGGCATCACAGATAAAATTATTAGCATGTTGAAGAAGAATAATAATGTTATGAGAATCATGATCTGTTACTTGTTGCGCTAAAGTTTCCAACCAAAAAGTTGAAGCTGCAGCAACATCCGCCAAAGATATAGCAGGTCTAAGAAGATTACCTGAACACAAATAAGCTTTTCTTAGAAAGGATTCAATTTTCCTATCTGAAGGATCCTTAAAGGAAGTACCATCTGCCGTAGGAATAGTAGTACGTTTAGCAAGGGTAGAGATAGCCCCATCAACTTTAGGGATTTTGTCCCAAAACTCTAATCTGTCAGACGGCACAGGATATAATTGCTTAAAACGTTTAGAAGGAGTAAATGAATTACCCAAATTATTCCATTCCCTGGAAATTACTTCAGAAATAGCACCAGGGACAGGAAAAACTTCTGGAATAACTACAGGAGATTTAAAGACCTTGTCTAAACGTTTAGATTTAGTATCAAGAGGACCAGAATCCTCAATTTCTAATGCAATTAGGACTTCTTTAAGTAAAGAACGAATAAATTCCATTTTAAATAAATATGAAGATTTATCAGCATCAACCTCTGAAACAGAATCCTCTGAACCAGAAGAATCATTAGAATCAGAATGATGATGTTCATTTAAAAATTCATTTGGATAAAGAGAAGTTTTAAAAGACTTTTTATGTTTACTAGAAGGAGGAATAACAGACATAGCCTTCTTAATAGATTCAGAAACAAAATCTCTTATGTTATCAGGAACACTCTGAACATTAGATGTTGATGGAACTGCAACAGGTAATGGTATTTTACTAAAGGAAATATTTTCTGCATTAACAAAGTTTGTCATGACATTTAATACAAACAACAGCTGGAGGAACAGCTACCAAAAGTTTACAGCAGATACACTTAGCTTTGGTAGTTCCAGCACCAGGCAGCGATTTTCCTGAAGTATCTTCTGACTCAGATGCAACATGAGACATCTTGCAATATGTAAGAGAAAAAACAACATATAAAGCAAAATTGATCAAATTCCTTAAATGACAGTTTCAGGAATGGGAAAAAATGCCAAAGAACAAGCTTCTAGCAACCAGAAGCAATGAAAAAATGAGACTTAAATAATGTGGAGACAAAAGCGACGCCCATATTTTTTTAGCGCCAAATAAGACGCCCACATTATTTGGCGCCTAAATGCTTTTGGCGCCAAAAATGACGCCACATCCGGAACGCCGACATTTTTGGCGCAAAAGAACGTCAAAAAATGACGCAACTTCCGGCGACACGTATGACGCCGGAAACAGAAAAGATTTTTTGCGCCAAAAAAGTCTGCGCCAAGAATGACGCAATAAAATGAAGCATTTTCAGCCCCCGCGAGCCTAACAGCCCACAGGGAAAAAGTCAAATTTTTTAAGGTAAGAAAAAATGATTGATTCAAAATGCATTATCCCAAATATGAAAACCATAGCTTAGAGTGTCACAGAAAATAAGACAATTACCCCAGGACACTCGTCTACATGTTGTAGAAAGCCAAACCAGTACTGAAACGAAAATCAGCAGAGGTAATGGTATATATATATATATAAGAGTATATCGTCGATCTGAAAAGGGAGGTAAGAGATGAATCTCTACGACCGATAACAGAGAACCTATGAAATAGACCCCGTAGAAGGAGATCATTGCATTCAAATAGGCAATACTCTCCTCACATCCCTCTGACATTCACTGCACGCTGAGAGGAAAACCGGGCTCCAACCTGTTGCGGAGCGCATATCAACGTAGAATCTATCACAAACTTACTTCACCACCTCCATAGGAGGCAAAGTTTGTAAAACTGATTTGTGGGTGTGGTGAGGGGTGTATTTATAGGCATTTTAAGGTTTGGGAAACTTTGCCCCTCCTGGTAGGAATGTATATCCCATACGTCACTAGCTCATGGACTCTTGCTAATTACATGAAAGAAACATATATTAGTTTGCAAGTAAAACCACATAATTATTTAGTGTATATATATATATATTATAATAAAAGGTTTATAATCCTAATTGGTATTGTCTGTTCCACTGCCCCCCCCCCCCTTCATTTCCTCTTTTGGCTGGGCTGTGATGTATAGGGCAGTCACATCCACTCTCTACATAGGCTTTCTATGGACTTTAAAGGGGCTGGACTTCAAGATTGTCAACTGACACACATGTTGATAGGATATTCACTGGAATTGTCATAAAAAAAAAAAAAAAAAGTTCATCCATACATACTATGTCTAACTTCCCCTTCAGTATTGACCATGTAAATAATAAGGATGTATAGTATGGTCTCCATTTCTTGATAGTCAGATCTTGGATCTCTAGAACAGCTGATTGCTGACAACACCAGTATCTGGAGGATCGTATTGGCTCAGCAGGGTCACACGTTTTCCCTTTCCTGCACAGGACGACGCCGGATCTGTTTGTGAGTTAGAGTGCACAGGAGGGCTCCTGAAATTTGCCTTAGCCCTGATCAGCAGCGGTGAGTTATCGAGGTCTGTGTGACTGCACCAGCAATAATTGGTTTCGAATCTCCCGTAGTGCTGTACTGGTGGGGTGTGGATGTCTGTACTAATATGTGCACACTGCACAGCTCATTTTACTCTCTGCTCCTGGCGTTGTTAAAGGGAATACAGGGACTCAGGTCAATGATATGATATATACTGAAGTCCTGTGACCTAATACATGCTTCCAGAGATGTGGCTTATTGTCAATGTTTGTATATATATTAACAGTGTGTTGTATATGCACTCTCACCAACAGACCACAACTTGCCAGGGTGCTGTAGCCAGGTATGTAGAAGACAAAAGTTGAAAGCACTCACTGGACTGTAGACAGCAACTGTGAATCAAAATATTTTTTATTGTGACGTTTCGGGAACCAACAGCGTCCCTTCCTCTGACAAACAAATAGTGGAAAAAACAAACATTTATAGACCCATAAATCACTCCCCTTGGTGAACTGCCAATCAGAATGTGCCGTGTGCAAAACAAAATGAGCCGTGTGCAAAACTGGCATAGATCTCTGTAATTAATGTAAAATCACTAATAGCATTGTGAAAAATATGTGAAAAATATAATTTTATATAAATACAAACGTAACTCTGCAAGTGTATAGTGTAAGTGAATCTAATAGCCCCCAAGATGTATCCGATCTTATACATGCTCAAAAGAAATCTGTAGCACACATACAATCCTAAAAAAGACAACAAAAGCCTGATAGGTGGGATATCACATACCCCCAAAACTTGATTGGCTAGACAGATTCATCACATGCAGCCACACCTGTATCAACCTAGCAGGCCCAATGTATCAATGGAATGCCTCACGCACAGGATGACAACAATTGCTCTGATAGGCTGAGCAAGCCCGTCACTAGTTATTCATAGGTGCGTGTAATCCGTCCCTCACCTAAGTTCAGCAAATCAATACATGTCAAAATAACAACACCGCATCTATACCTGTCCGGATCATAAGTAAATTATCCATGTCCACAACGTCTTGTGTATCTGCCCATATCTTTGCCGCAACTACCAACAGCTAGTCGGGCGGTTGCCATGGCAACTAGTGTAAACAAATCAGAACACAATTGTGGCCGTATATCACCGGGTCTGGACAGCCCAAATGTCATGGAGATACCGACATGGCTGTAGGTGTAAACTTTTAAACATACAGCGTAGCTAAACACATGTCATGGAGATACCGACATGGCCTTAGGGGTAAACTTTTAAACATACAGCGTAGCCAAACACAATTAAGAAACCTACACACCCCGACTGGTACCAACACCCGAGATCTAACTATATCCTGCACCAATATGACCGCAAAAAGAGGCCATCTATTAATGGAATGGACTCATCGCCATATCTGCCTACTTATCAGGTTGCCGCAACCCCTAACAACCGGTGGAAAGGTTGCTATGGCTACTAGTATAAACAAAACGCAGCACAATTGCGGCCGTACACTACCATGTATGAACTGCACTAATGATCTAAAGACCCCAACGTAGCATCACCTCTAATCATTTTAACAGGCTACTGGGCCAATCACAATGTGTGCGTATCCACACCTACAAAATAGGAAATAAAATAACATAATAATAAAAATAAAAATTAACAGTGCTAAGGTCAATCTAATAGACAGCAAACCTGCCCTCTATTAACTTAATGTGCTACTATATATTACGTTTATATATTATATATCACGTTTTTGGTGGTGATAGTTAGTGGTTAGCACTTTTGGGCATATGCTTAGAAGCATAGAGTTATGCTCTTATCAATTTTATTTTGTACACGGATATATAATTTTTTCTTTTCAGTTTTGCTTTTGCGCTTAGGGCGCTTGTTATGTGGTAATGTATGTAAAAAAAAATTTTTACATGACAGTTTACAATGTAATATATAGTAGCACATTAAGTTAATAGAGGGCAGGTTTGCTGTCTATTAGATTGACCTGGGTCTATAAATGTTTGTTTGTCAGAGGAAGGGACGCTGTTGGTCCCGAAACGTCACAATAAAAAATATTTTGATTCACAGTTGCTGTCTACAGTCCAGTGAGTGCTTTCAACTTTCGTCTTTTATATATATATATACACTGCTCAAAAAAATAAAGGGAACACTTAAACAACACAATGTAACTCCAAGTCAATCACACTTCTGTGAAATCAAACTGTCCACTTAGGAAGCAACACTGAGTGACAATCAATTTCACATGCTGTTGTGCAAATGGGATAGACAACAGGTGGAAATTATAGGCAATTAGCAAGACACCCCCAATAAAGGAGTAGTTCTGCAGGTGGTGACCACAGACCACTTCTCAGTTCCTATGCTTTCTGGCTGATGTTTTGGTCACTTTTGAATGCTGGTGGTGCTTGCACTCTAGTGGTAGCATGAGACAGAGTCTACAACCCACACAAGTGGCTCAGGTAGTGCAGCTCATCCAGGATGGCACATCAGTGCGAGCTGTGGCAAGAAGGATTGCTGTGTCTGTCAGCGTAGTGTCCAGAGCATGGAGGCGCTACCAGGAGACAGGCCAGTACATCAGGAGACGTGGAGGAGGCCGTAGGAGGGCAACAACCCAGCAGCAGGAACGCTACCTCCGCCTTTGTGCAAGGAGGAACAGGAGGAGCACTGCCAGAGCCCTGCAAAATGACCTCTAGCAGGCCACAAATGTGCATGTGTCTGCTCAAACGGTCAGAAACAGACTCCATGAGGGTGGTATGAGGACCCAACGTCAACAGGTGGGGGTTGTGCTTACAGTCCAACACCGTGCAGGACATTTGACATTTGCCAGAGAACACCAAGATTGGCAAATTCGCCACTGGCCCCCTGTGCTCTTCACAGATGAAAGCAGGGGCACACTGAGCACATTTGACAGACGTGACAGTCTGGAGACGTCGTGGAGAGCGTTCTGCTGCCTGCAACATCCTCCAGCATGGCCAGTTTGGCAGTAGCTCAGTAATGGTGTGGGGTGGCATTTCTTTGAGGGGCCGAACAGCCCTCCATGTGCTTGCCAGAGGTAGCCTGACTGCCATTAGGTATCAAGATGAGATCCTCAGACCCCTTGTGAGACCATATGCTGGTGCAGTTGGCCCTGGGTTCCTCCTAATGCAAGACAATGCTAGACCTCATGTGGCTGGAGTGTGTCAGCAGTTCCTGCAAGACGAAGGCATTGATGCTATGGACTGGCCCTCCCGTTCCCCAGACCTGAATCCAATTGAGCACATCTGGGACATCATGTCTCGCTCCATCCACCAACTTCACTTTGCACCACAGACTGTCCAGGAGTTGGTGGATGCTTTAGTCCAGGTCTGGGAGGAGATCCCTCAGGAGACCATCCGCCAATTCATCAGGAGCATGCACAGGCGTTGTAGGGAGGTCATACAGGCACGTGGAGGCCACACACACTACTGAGCCTCATTTTGACTTGTTTTAAGGACATTACATCAAAGTTGGATCTGCCTGTAGTGTGTTTTTCCACTTTAATTTTGAGTGTGACTCCAAATCCAGACCTCCATGGGTTGAAAATTTTGATTTCCATTTTTTAATTTTTGTGTGATTTTGTTGTCAGCACATTCAACTATGTAAAGAACAAAGTATTTAATTAGAATATTTAATTCATTCAGATCTAGGATGTGTTATTTTAGTGTTCCCTTTATTTTTTTGAGCAGTATATATATATATATAATATAAAAAGTCTACACACCCCTGTTAAAATGTCAGGTTTCTGTGATGTAAAAAAAATGAGACAAAGATAAATCATTTCAGAACTTTTTCCACCTTTACTGTGACCCAAAATCTGTACAACTCAATTGAAAAACAAACAAATCTTTTAGGTAGAGTAGAAAAAAATATAAAAATAAAATAATATGGTTGCATAAGTGTGTACACCCTTAAACTAATGCTTTGTTGAAGCACTCAGT